>NC_034197.2:44383401-44565901 GCF_002021735.2 Oncorhynchus kisutch | reverse complement strand
AACACCAAATTGAGACTCTGCATGCAGAATTAAGCAAAAATAGATCCTCTGTGTACAGCTTAGAACAACAAATAATGCATGCAGAGCAGAATTAGACCGATCCCCCCTAATGATCAAAATCCAGAAAAGAGTCGTAAATTCTTCAACCACCTAAAAGGAAGTGATTCCCAAACCTTCCATAACAAAGCCATCACCTACAGAGAGATGAACATGGAGAAGAGACCCCTAAGCAAGCTGGTCCTGGGGCTCTGTTCACAAACAGACCTCACAGAGCCCCAGGACAGCAACACAATTAGACGCAATCAAATCATGAGAAAACAAAAAGATTATTAATCAATCAATCAATCAAATGTATTTATAAAGCCCTTCTTACATCAGCTGATATCTCAAAGTGCTGTACAGAAACCCAGCCTAAAACCCAAAACAGCAAGCAATGCAGGTGTAGAAGCACGGTGGCTAGGATAAACTCCCTAGAAAGGCCAATACCTAGGAAGAAACCTAGAGAGGAACCAGGCTATGAGGGGGGGCCAGTCCTCTTCTGGCTGTCAGCACCTCAGGAGTAAATGTCAGTTGGCTTTTCATAGCCGATCATTAAGAGTATCTCTACCACTCTCTGCTCTCCATCTGTTGTGTCTGAAGTACACAGACACAACATAGACTGTTTTATTGGGAGTGCATTGTTGTGTATAAATTAATAAATTAAGTCCTTTGTTTGTGTCCATCAGCCCATCACGACTACATTCACTCCTATTGTCTGTCTGACTAAGGCCTTCACACACTGAGCAGAGCACCTCCCCTGACAAACACCTGACACACACACACACCCCACACACACACACCCACACACACACACACACACACCCACACACACACACACACACACATACACACACACACACACACATACAAACACACACACACATACAAACACACACACATACACACACACACACATACAACACACACACAAACACACACACACACACACACATACACACACACACACACACACACACACACATACAAACACACACACAAACACACACACACACACACACACATACACACACACACACACACACACACACACACACATACAAACACACACACACACACACACACACACACACACATACAAACACACACACACACACACCCCTCTGGCTCTGTCTGTCCCCAGCTGTGAGACCAAACTAATAGTCAGCAGAGAAGGATCATCTCAAAACATCCCCCTCTGTATCTGCCCTGATACACACACACACACACACACACGTGTATGTTTTACATGGGTTCATCCTCTCCTCTCTCCTCCTCTCTCCTCCTCTCTCCTCCTCTCTCCTCCTCTCTCCTCCTCTCCTCTCCTCTCCTCTCCTCTCCTCTCCTCTCCTCTCCTCTCCTCTCCTCTCCTCTCCTCTCCTCTCCTCTCCTCTCCTCTCCTCTCCTCTCCTCTCCTCTCCTCTCCTCTCCTCTCCTCTCCTCTCCTCTCCTCTACTCTCCTCTCCTCTCCTCTCCTCTCTCCTATTCTCTCCTACTCTCTCCTACTCTCCTCTCCTCTCTCCTCCTCTCCTCTCTCCTACTCTCTCCTCCTCTCCTCTCCTCTCCTCTCCTCTCCTCTCCTCTCTCTCCTCTCCTCTCCTCTCCTCTCCTCTCCTCTCCTCTCCTCTCCTCTCCTCTCCTCTCCTCTCCTCTCCTCTCTCCTATTCTCTCCTACTCTCTCCTCCTCTCTTCTCTCCTACTCTCCTCTTCTGTCCTCTCTCCTCTCCTCTCTCCTCCATATCCTCCTCTCCTCTCATCTCCTCCATATCCTCCTCTCCTACTCTCCTCTCATCTCCTCCATATCCTCCTCTCCTACTCTCCTCTCCTCTCTTCTCCATAACCTCCTCTACTCCATATCCTCCTCTCCTCCCCTCTCATCTCATCCATATCCTCCTCTCCTCTCTCCTACTCTCCTCTCCTCTCTTCTCCAAAACCTACTCTCCTCTTCTCCATAACCTCCTCTCCTCTCCTCCATATCCTCATCTCCTGCATATCCTCCTCTCCTCTCTCCTACTCTCTTCTCCTCTCCTCTCTCATACTCTCCTATCTTCTCCTCTCTTCTCCATAACCTCCTCTCCTCTCTCCTACTCTCCTCTCCTCTCTCCTACTCTTCTCTCTTCTCCTCTCTTCTCCATAACCTCCTCTCCTCTCATCTCCTCCATATCCTCCTCTCCTCTCTCCTACTCTCCTCTCCTCTCTCCTACTCTCCTCTCTTCTCCTCTCTTTTCCATAACCTCCTCTCGCTCTGTACCTTCTGACTAATAAACTATGTAAATATATAAATATCTTTCTAGTCACTGGTACATATCTCTAATAATAATAAAATGTGCCATATAGTAAATGTGCCTCTGTCTTTTATGCAGCAGTTTTATGTCATCCTTATGACTCCTCACTCGTCTGGAAACGTTCCGTCTCTCTGATTTTCTCCCCATCCCTCTCCACCCCCAGTCTCTCTCTCTCTCTCTCTCTCTCTCTCTCTCTCTCTCTCTCTCTCTCTCTCTGTTTCTATCTCTCTCTCTGTTTCTCTCTGTTTCTCTCTCTCTCTCTGTTTCTCTCTCTCTCTGTTTCTCTCTCTCTCTCTGTCTCTCTGTCTCTCTCTCTGTCTCTCTCTCTCTCTGCACCCCCCTTCTCTCCATCTCTCTAATATGGTCAGACATTGGGCAGGAGGTTAGGAAGTACCGGTACCCCCCTGTATATATTCTGATATGGTCAGACATTGGGCAGGAGGTTAGGAAGTACAGGTACCCCCCTGTATATATTCTGATATGGTCAGACATTGGGCAGGAGGTTAGGAAGTACCGGTACCCCCCTGTATATATTCTGATATGGTCAGACATTGGGCAGGAGGTTAGGAAGTACAGGTACCCCCCTGTATATATTCTGATATGGTCAGACATTGGGCAGGAGGTTAGGAAGTACAGGTACCCCCCTGTATATATTCTGATATGGTCAGACATTGGGCAGGAGGTTAGGAAGTACCGGTACCCCCCTGTATATATTCTGATATGGTCAGACATTGGGCAGGAGGTTAGGAAGTACAGGTACCCCCCTGTATATATTCTGATATGGTCAGACATTGGGCAGGAGGTTAGGAAGTACAGGTACCCCCCTGTATATATTCTGATATGGTCAGACATTGGGCAGGAGGTTAGGAAGTACCGGTACCCCCCTGTATATATTCTGATATGGTCAGACATTGGGCAGGAGGTTAGGAAGTACCGGTACCCCCCTGTATATATTCTGATATGGTCAGACATTGGGCAGGAGGTTAGGAAGTACCAGTACCCCCCTGTATATATTCTGATATGGTCAGACATTGGGCAGGAGGTTAGGAAGTACAGGTACCCCCCTGTATATATTCTCGCTATTGTTATTTTACTGCTGCACTTTAATGCATTGAACTGCATTGTTGGTTAAGGGCTTGTAAGTCAGTATTTCACTGTAAGGTCTACATCACCTGTTGTATTCGGTACATGTGACTAATACAATTTGATTTGATTTTGTCTGTGTGGGTGGATCATTTCAGTTTGTCTGTGATGTGTACACCGAGGAACTTAAAACTTCCCACCCTCTCCACTACTGTCCCATCGATGTGGATAGGGGGGTGCTCCCTCTGCTGTTTCCTGAAGTCCACAATCATCTCCTTTGTTTTATTGACGTTGAGTGAGAGGTTATTTTCCTGACACCACACTCCGAGGGCCCTCCTCACCTCCTCCCTGTAGGCCGTCTCGCCGTTGTTGGTAATCAAGCCTACCACTGTTGTGTCGTCCGCAAACTTGATGATTGAGTTGGAGGTGTGCATGGCCATGCAGTCATGGGTGAACAGGGAGTACAGGAGAGGGCTCAGAACGCACCCTTGTGGGGCCCCAGTATTGAGGATCAGCGGGGTGGAGATGTTGTTTCCTTCCTTCACCACCTGGGGGGCTGCCCATCAGATAGCCCAGGACCCAGTTGCACAGGGCAGGGTTGAGACCCAGGGCCTCAAGCTTAATGATGAGCTTGGAGGGTACTATGGTGTTGAATGCTGAGCGTTAGTCGATGAACAGCATTCTTACATAGGTATTCCTCTTGTCCAGATGGGTTAGGGCAGTGTGCAGTGTGGTTGAGATTGCATCGTCTGTGGACCCATTGAGGCGATAAGCAAACTGAAGTGGGTCTAGGGTTACAGGTTGGGTGGAGGTGATATGGTCCTTGACTAGTCTCTCAAAACACTTCATGATGACAGAAGTGAGTGCTACGGGGCGATAGTCATTTAGTTCAGTTATCTTTGCCTTCTTGGGTACAAGAACAATGGTGGCCATCTTCAAGCATGTGGGAACAGCAGACTGGGATAAGGATTGATTGAATATATCCGTAAACACACCAGCCAACTGGTCTGCACATGCTCTGAGGACGCGGCTGGGGATGCCGTCTGGGCCTGCAGCCTTGCGAGGGTTAAATGTTTTCCTCATGTCGACCATGGAGAAGGGGGTGGAGTCGCAGACCTTGTTAGCTGCGATGGCGGCACTGTACTATCCTCAAAGCAGGCAAAGAAGATGTTTAGTTTGTCTGGACGTCGGTGTCCATGGCAGGTTGTATTTTTGTAGTCCGTGATTTCCTGTAGACCCTGCCACATATGTCTCGTATCTGAGCCGTTGAATTGCGACTCCACTCGTTTACCTTTGATCTTCGGATGTTTTCACTCACGAGACTCCCAGTTACACAACAAATGTCCCTTTTGTTCCATAAAGATTATTTTTATACCTCTGTCCCTATATAACTACACTGTTTATATTCAGCCATATACCTATATATATCCTCGTTCCACCTTGTCCTTGTGCTGGCATTTTGCTTGTTTGATTGCCTTGCTGAGGGAGTAACTACGGGTGTATATTCAGACATATTCCAAGACCTCGTTCCGTGGTTAAATGCGGTGGATCGTGCTTTCAGTTTTGTGCGAATGCCGCCATCCATCTGGTAGGTTTTAATAGTCACAGTGGGAACAACATCTCCAATGCACTTCCTTATAAACTCACTCACAGAGTCAGCGTATAGGTCGATGTTGTTCTTGAACTTATCCCAGTTCGCGTTATCGAAACAATCTTGAAGCTTGGATTCCGATTGGTCTGACTAGCATTGAATGGTTCTAGTCACTGGTACATCCTGCTTGAGTTTCTGCCTATAGGATGGGAGGAGCAAAATGGAGTCGTCGTCAGATTTGCCAAAAGGAGGGCGGGGGAGGGCCTTGTATGCATTGAGGAAGTTAGAGAAGCAGTGATCCAGTGTTTTTCCAGCGCGAGAGCTACAATCAATATGCAGATAGACTTTAGGCCTTGTTGTCAAATTTCCTTTGTTAAAATACCCAGCTAAATAAATGCAGCCTCAGGATATTTGGTTTCCAGTTTACATAGAGTCCAGTGAAGTTCCTTGAGGGCCGTCGTGGTGTCTGCTTCAGGGGAAATGTACACAGCTGAGATGATAACTGACGAGAATTATCTTGGGAGGTAATATGGCCTGCATTTGATTCTAAGGAATTCTAGGTCGGGTGAGCAGACGGTCTTGTGGCTAAAGGCTACAGTCGGCGTAACCATAGTGAAGGCCCAGTGTTACAGACGTGTATATAGGTCCACTAATATAGGAGATGGAGAGAGGGAGGAGGGAGAGAGAGAGAGATGTAGAGGGAGAGATGTGAGAAAGAGAGATGGAGGGAGAGAGAGATTGAGAGAGGAAGGAGAGAGAGATGGAGAAAGAGAGGGAGGAGGGAGAGAGGGATGAAGGAGGGAGAGAGAGATTAAGCGAGGGAGAGATGAAAGGGGAGGAGGGAGGAGGGAGAAAAAGAGGAGGGAGAGCGAGAGGGAGCTCATGAGGCATTTATAAGTATCTTCAAGAATCAATGGATAGATATCATGAATTGAAAAGTCCCAAAATGGATGTACCAAATGCAGATTGCCCCTTCAAGTCACCTTCATGTCACTTTTAAATCACCTTCATGTCACATTGAATTCACCTTCATGTCACATTTAAGTCAACCCCACATCCCTGATCTGTCAGTCGTAAGAAAAGGACAGGGAGCAAGGATTTAATGAGTAGCTTTTGATTTGAATGGAAGTGTGTGTGTTCACCTGGCTATAACAGGATCTGACAGTAGGTCGGAAGCTGAGGGGCAGAGGGACCCTGATGGATATCCCACCCCCTCAGGATACTACACACACACATTTGCGTGCTGTTGCTGTGGGAGCTTAAGATCACTTTAATAACGCTGTTCTAGATCTCTCTCTCTCTGTCTCTCTCTCTCTGTCTCTCTCTCTCTCTGTCTCTCTCTCTGTCTCTCTCTCTCTGTCTCTCTCTCTGTTTCTCTCTGTCTCTCTCTCTGTGTGTGTCTCTCTCTCTTTCTCTCTCTGTCTCTCTCTGTCTCTCTCTCTCCCTGTCTCTCTATCTCTCCCTGTCTCTCTCTCTCTTTCTCTTCCAGTCTCTCTCTCTCTCTGTCTCTCTCTCTCTTCCTGTTTCTTTGCCTCTGTCTCTCTCTCGTGTATTCCTTTGTGCTAGGATGGAACATGCAATCTGCTTTCTGCCTGCATGGTGTACCTGTGTCTGTCTTCTCTCTGACACACTACTGTCATTCTGCCTTCTGGGTTAAAAACACACACCCAGCACACCAGGTCAGAATAATGACCTCTGACATATCAATGACATCTAGTAAAAATTAGAATGACCTCTGACATCATAATGACATCTAATAATAATGACCTCTGACATCATAATGACATCTAATATTAATAATAATTACGTCTGACATCATCATGACATTTAATAATAATAATAATTAACTCTGACATCATAATGACATCTAATAATAATAATAATTATGTCTGACATCATCATGGTTCCATCTCAGAAAGTTTTAAACTGTCAAGAGGAGTAAAACAAGGTTGTCCACTATCAGCATATCTATTTATTATTGCCATCAAAATGTTACCTGTTAAAATTAGATCCAACAATAATATTAAGGGATTAGAAATCCGTGGCTTAAAAACACGCTGATTCATATTTTCTTTTTAAACCACAATTAGAATCCCTCCACATCCTCATTGAGGATCTCGATACTTTTTCTAACCTCTCTGGATTAAAACCAAATTATGATCAGTGTTCTATATTTCGTATTGATATGGACATACCCAGTAGACATTTCCCAAAGGAAAGAAATGACCTCACTCTAATACATTTTAATAGAAAGTTAGCAAAAATAGATAAGATCTTACTACCATAGAAACCTGTCTATTTGTGGAAAAATCACCCTGATTAACTCTTTTATCCCAGTTGACCTATTTGCTTATGGTTTTGCCAACACCTAGTGAACTGCTTTTTAAATTATATGAGCAAAAAATATTCAATATTATTATTCAATATTAAAAAGGCCTATTTATATAATGGATATCAATTCAGAAATGATTAAATATTAAATCATTAGACCTCTCATTAAAGGCATCAGTCATACAAAAGTTATACGTAAATCTGAACTGGTTCTCTAGTCAAATAGTAAAAATGTCAGGACCCCATGTTCAGGAATGGCCTTTTTCACTTTATTCAGATTACAACCTCTCACTTTCGGTTATTTAAAAACGAAATAATCTCCAAAATATCATTATTTTTTTAACAGAAAGTTGGTTTCAATTTCAGTTTAATCCTCCAGAAAAGACAGAACAAATTAAACTACAAATATACTTGATACTTGATAAAAAACAAATATATTTTTCGATAAAATATTTAAAAAAAGGTATAATCTTTGTAAATGACATCATAAATAGGACCGGTGGAGTGTTGTCACACATGCAGCTAACACAGACATATGGAAATGTCTGCTCTACCCAACATTACAACCAACTAATTGCAGCATTACCACAAAAATGGAAGAGGCAAGTGGAAAGGGGAAAAAAGTAAGGAACTCGTCTGTTCGCATCAAAGACCAAAAGTGGTTAACGAAGGTTGTGATAAATCAAAATGTTTCATTTAAGGACCAAAAGATTGACAGCTGTGCCATATAAATTGCAAAATATTTGAGAAGAGATTTTCGATGTACCGATTCCATGGCACATTGTTTGTGAATCGACACACAAAACGACACCAGATTCAAAACTTACAATTGTTCAATTTAAATTATTATATAAAATTCTTGCAACTAATACAATGTTATATATATGGGGGATACAACCTTCCCAGCTCTGCAGATTTTGCTGCGAGGAGGCAGAGTCATTAGATCATTTATTTTGGTATTGTCCATATGTAGCTCGTTTTTGGTCAGAGGTCCAAGAATGGTACAACTCATTAGGTACAACTCTAAATCCGTAACCATGGGCACCCTCTTAGATATCATCCTGACCAACTTGCCCTCTAAATACACCTCTGCTGTCTTCAACCAGGATCTCAGCGATCATTGCCTCATTGCCTGCATGCCTCACTGTCAAACACTCCCTAAAACACTTTCTAATCAATCTGGCCCGGGTATTCTGGAAGGATATTGACCTCATCCCGTCAGTAGAGGATGCCTGGTTGCTCTTTACAAGTGCTTCCCTCACGATCTTAGATAAGCATGCCCCATTCAAAAAATGTAGAACTAAGAATAGCTATAGCCCTTGGTTCACCACAGACTTAACTGCCCTTGACCAGCACAAAAACCTCCTGTGGCATTCTGCATTAGTACCGAATAGCCCCCACGATTTGCACATTTTCAGGGAAGCCAGGAACCAATATACTCAGTCAGTTAGGAAAGCAAAGGCTAGCTCTTTCAAACAGAAATTTGCATCCTGTAGCACTAATTGCCAAAAGTTTTAGGACACTAC
The DNA here is from genome assembly GCF_002021735.2 of Oncorhynchus kisutch. NCBI lineage: Eukaryota > Metazoa > Chordata > Actinopteri > Salmoniformes > Salmonidae > Oncorhynchus > Oncorhynchus kisutch. The sequence goes on along the minus strand of NC_034197.2, from coordinate 44,557,049 downwards.
AAAGTCCATGGAGAATAGGAGAATATCCTCCCAGCTGCCCACTGCACTAAGGGATAGGAGAAACTGTCACCACCAATAAATCTACAATAATCGATCATTTCAATAAGCATTTTTCCATGGTTGACCATGCTTTCCACCTGGCTAACCTTACCCCGGCCAACATCTCAGCACCCCTTGCGGCAACTTGCCCAAACCCCCCGCTTCTTCATTCACTCAAAAATAGATAGCTGATGTTCTGTAAGAACTGCAAAATCAGAATCTGTACAAATCAGCTGGGCTAGACAATCTGGACCCTCTCTTTCTAAAATTATCCACCAAAATTGTTGCAACCCCTATTACTAGCCTGTTCAACCTCTCTTTTGTATCATCTGAGATGCTCAATGATTGGAAAGCTGCCACGGTCATCCCCCTCTTCAAAGGGGGAGACACTCTAGACCCAAACTGTTATAGACCTATATCTATCCTACCCTGCTTTTCTACGGTCTTCGAAAGATAAGTTAACAAACAGATCACCGACCAATATCGGTGTGTCAAATCGGAGGGGCTGTTGTCTGGATCTCTGGCAGTCTCTATGGGGGTGCCACAGGGTTCAATTCTCAGGCCGACTCTTTTCTCTGTATATATCAATGATGTCGCTCTTGCTGCTGGTGATACTCTGCTCCACCTATACACAGACAACACCATTCTGTATACATCTGGCCCTTCTTTGGACACTATGCTAACAAACCTCCAAATGAGTGTCAACGCCATACAACACTCCTTCCGTGGCCTACAACGGCTTTTAAATACTAGTAAAACTAAGTGCATGCTCTTCAACCGATCGCTGCCCGCACCCGCACGCCCGACCATCTTCACTATTCTGGACGGTTGTGACTTAGAATATGTGGACTACTACAAATACCTACTCTCCTTCCAGACTCACATTAAACATTTCCATTCCAAAATTAAATCTAGAACCGGCTTCCTATTTCGCAACAAAGCATCCTTCACTCATGCTGCCAAACATACCCTCGTAAAACGGACTATCCTGCCGATCCTTGACTTCGGTGATGTCATTTACGAAATAGCCTCCAACACTCTACTCAGCAAACTGGAATGTAGCTTATTACAGTGCCATCCGTTTTGTCACCAAAGCCCCATATACTACCCACCACTGCAACCTGTATGCGCTCGTTGGCTGGTCCTCGCTTCATATTGGTCGCCAAACCCACTGGCTCCAGGTCATCTATAAGTCTTTGCTTGGTAAAGCCCCGCCTTATCTCAGCTCACTGGTCACCATAGCAACACCCACCCGTAGCACGCACTCCAGCAGGTATATTTTACTGGTCGTCCCCAAAGCCAACACTTCCTTTGGCCGACTTTCCTCCAGTTCTCTGATGCCAATGACTGGAACGAATTGCAGAAATCTCTGAAGCTGGAGTCTTATATCTCCCTCTCTAACTTTAAGCATCAGCTGTCAGAGCAGTTTACCTGTACACAGTCAATCTGTAAATAGCACACCCAACTACCTCATCCCCATATTATTACTTACCCTCTTGCTCTTTTGCACCCCAGTATCTCTACTTGCACATCATCATCTGCACATCTATCACTCCAGTATTAATGCTAAATTGTAATTATTTCGCCTCTATGGCCAATTTATTGTCTACCTCCCTACTCTTCTACATTTGCACACGCTGTATATAGATGTTTCTATATTGTGTTGTTGACTGTACGTTTGTTTATGTGTAACTGTTGTTGTTTGTGTCGAACTGCTTTGCTTTATCTTGTCCAGGTCACAGTTGTAAATAATAACTTTTTGTCAACTGGCCTACCTGGTTAAATAAAGTTGAAATACATGTGTTTAAAAAAAAATCTAATCTAACCATCACCCCTGGTGAGACCTGGTTAAATAAAGGTGAAATACATTTCAAATAAACACTCTGACTACATGTCTTATTAAACAGCATATTAAATAGGTCAGGAGCCAGACAGGTCTAACACAGTCTAACTAAATGAATTATTTAGGCTATATTATTTCAGTTGTATCAATGCCATATGAAATACATTGAAATACATTGTGAAGCTTTAGGGACTGAGACACAATAGGCTGGTAGGGACATAAAGCGCTCAGCATTTGAAAAACATTTAGTTGGATTAAATCATTATAGTCAGTACATTGTACATATAGGCTGTGACTTACATAGAAATTAAATGAAAAATCACTAATTAGTGCTTTTGAATTCAATTTTTTGAATACATTTTTAGAAACAGGAGTTTGGCCTGTCTGGAGCTTCAGGCTCATGTGATGGTACCTGGAGAGACGACCAGCGTCTTCAGGCTCATGTGATGGTACCTGGAGAGACTGCCAGTGTCTTCAGGCTCATGGAGAGACTGACAGTGTCTTCAGGCTCATGTGATGGTACCTGGAGAGACTGCCAGTGTCTTCAGGCTCATGTGATGGTACCTGGAGAGACTGCCAGTGTCTTCAGGCTCATGTGATGGTACCTGGAGAGACGACCAGTGTCTTCAGGCTCATGTGATGGTACCTGGAGAGACAACCAGCGTCTTCAGGCTCATGTAATGGGACCTGGAGAGACGGACAGTGTCTTCAGGCTCATGTGATGGTACCTGGAGAGACGGACAGTGTCTTCAGACTCATGTGATGGTACCTGGAGAGACGACCAGTGTCTTCAGGCCCATGTGATGGTACCTGGAGAGACGGCCAGTGTCTTCAGGCTCATGTGATGGTACCTGGAGAGAAGGACAGTGTCTTCAGGCTCATGTGATGGTACCTGGAGAGATGGACAGTGTCTTCAGGCTCATGTGATGGTACCTGGAGAGACGGCCAGTGTCTTCAGGCTCATGTGATGGTACCTTGAGAGACGGACAGTGTCTTCAGGCTCATGTAATGGTACCTGGAGAGATGGCCAGTGTCTTCAGGCTCATGTGATGGTACCTGGAGAGACGGACAGTGTCTTCAGGCTCATGTGATGGTACCTGGAGAGACGGACAGTGTCTTCAGGCTCATGTGATGGTACCTGGAGAGACTGACAGTGTCTTCAGGCTCATGTCATGGTACCTGGAGAGCCAGCCGGCAGCGGAGAATTTTCCTCTCTTCACCTACAGAGCCATTTGGGATGATAAACACCCTTCGGGCAACTCTCACTCCGCACTCCAGTCAAATTGGGATCTCTCCTCTCCAGCAACATTGGGATCTCTTCTCTCAAGTCTAATTGGGATCTCTTCTCTCCAGTCAAATTGGGATCTCTCCTCTCCAGCAAAATTGGGATCTCTTCTCTCAAGTCAAATTGGGATCTTTCCTCTCCAGTCAAATTGGGATCTCTCCTCTCCAGCAAAATTGGGATCTCTCCAAAACCAGCTCCACTCCACTCAAATACTCTGCTGTCGGCCTCCTTTGTCTCCTTGACCCTTCCCCAGATGAACTACAGAGTCAGGACCTCATGACCCTTCCCCAGATGAACTTCATAGTCAGGACCTCATGACCCTCAGATGAACTACAGAGTCAGGACCTCATGACCCTTCCCCAGATGAACTACAGAGTCAGGACCTCATGACCCTTCCCCAGATGAACATCATATTCAGAACCTCATGACCCTTCCTCAGATGAACTACAGAGTCAGTACCTCATGACCCTTCCCCAGATAAACTACAGAGTCAGGACCTCATGACCCTTCCTCAGATGAACTACAGAGTCAGTACCTCATGACCCTTCCCCAGATGAACTACAGAGTCAGGACCTCATGACCCTTCCCCAGATAAACTACAGAGTCAGGACCTCATGACCCTTCCCCAGATAAACTACAGAGTCAGTGTGGCGAGAGACAGCGTGGCGAGAGATAGCGTGGCGGGAGATAGCGTGGCGAGAGACAGCGTGGCGAGAGACAGCGTGGCGAGAGACAGCGTGGCGAGAGTCAGCGTGGTGAGAGATAGCGTGTGTGATTTCTGGCTTTGGCACTTCATCACCTTTTAAAGTGACACAGGTAACGTGTATATACACATAGACACACACACATACATACACACACACAGATATATACACACACATACAGATACACACACACACACACATATACACACACACACAGACATATACACACACACACACATAGACACACACACATATACACACACACACATACATACACACACATACACACACACACACATATACACACACACACACATATACACACACACACTTCTGTTAACCTCACAAACCCAAAACACCCTAACACACACACACACACACACACATATAAACTTCTGTTAACCTCAGAATCACAACACACCTTAACACCCACACACACCTTCCCTTCTCTGACATTGGGGACCCTGGGGAGTTGAGCACTCTGTCACACTAACTGCCCTGTTAACGTGATAACCACACACACACTTAGACACACACACACACACGTACGGTGCAAGACTGTGAAACTAGAAAAAATATTATTTATTTGTTTCTTTGGATCCCCATGAGCTTTTGCAGAGGCCTATTCCCCCTGTGGTCCACAAAAACACTAAACATGGCGGGTTTCAACAACCCCATAGACATGGCGGGTTTCAACAACCCCATAGACATGGCGGGTTTCAACAACCCCATAGACATGGCGGGTTTCAACAACCCCATAGACATGGCGGGTTTCAACAACCCCATAGACATGACGGGTTTCAACAACCCCATAGACATGGCGGGTTTCAACAACCCCATAGACATGGCGGGTTTCAACAACCCCATAGACATGGCGGGTTTCAACAACCCCATAGACATGGCGGGTTTCAACAACCCCATAGACATGGCGGGTTTCAACAACCCCATAGACATGGCGGGTTTCAACAACCCCATAGACATGGCGGGTTTCAACAACCTATGGGGGGTTTCAACAACCCCATAGACATGGCGGGTTTCAACAACCCCATAGACATGGCGGGTTTCAACAACCCCATAGACATGGCGGGTTTCAAACAACACCATAGACATGGCGGGTTTCAACAACACCATAGACATGGCGGGTTTCAACAACCCCATAGACATGGCGGGTTTCAACAACCCCATAGACATGGCGGGTTTCAACAACCCCATAGACATGGCGGGTTTCAACAACCCCATAGACATGGCGGGTTTCAACAACCCCATAGACATGGCGGGTTTCAACAACCCCATAGACATGGCGGGTTTCAACAACCCCATAGACATGGCGGGTTTCAACAACCCCATAGACATGGCGGGTTTCAACAACCCCATAGACATGGCGGGTTTCAACAACCCCATAGACATGGCGGGTTTCAACAACCCCATAGACATGGCGGGTTTCAACAACCCCATAGACATGGCGGGTTTCAACAACCCCATAGACATGGCGGGTTTCAACAACCCCATAGACATGGGGGGTTTCAACAACCCCATAGACATGGGGGGTTTCAACAACCCCATAGACATGGCGGGTTTCAACAACCCCATAGACATGGCGGGTTTCAACAACCCCATAGACATGGCGGGTTTCAACAACCCCATAGACATGGCGGGTTTCAACAACCCCATAGACATGGCGGGTTTCAACAACCCCATAGACATGGCGGGTTTCAACAACCCCATAGACATGGCGGGTTTCAACAACCCCATAGACATGGCGGGTTTCAACAACCCCATAGACATGGCGGGTTTCAACAACCCCATAGACATGGCGGGTTTCAACAACCCCATAGACATGGCGGGTTTCAACAACGACATGGACATGGCGGGTTTCAACAACGACATGGACATGGCGGGTTTCAACAACGACATGGCGGGTCGCATTTAAAATACAAATATGTACAAACAGTAAACAATAATACAAACAAATAAACTAAAAAATAGTGTTTGTGCGTGTTCACCGTTCCATGAGATGTTTTAACAATTTATTTAACAAGTCAGTTAAAAGAACAAATTGTCATTTTAGAAATGACAGCCTACTGGGGGAACTGCCTCGTTCAGGGGCAGGACGACAGATGATCAGTATTTAGTCCGTACAGATTAATGAACCAGGTCTGTTTGTGATCCAGTAACATATGTAGATGGATCCTGCTTCCTTGCAGATCTTTTTGAGCAGTTTGCACATTCGGATCAAAATGACTGTTAATTCATATCATCAATCCTTTTTGAGTTTCTTTGCCTATGGGAGAAATATATCCCCTTTTTCCAGCCAACTTCCTCTAGGTTTCCTGGCAACAATAGATATTATATTCCTTCTCTTTTATCCAGGGAAATACTGATTGTGTTTTCTTATTATCGGCTATTACAATTATAACTGGCTATACTTATTTCACTGTTTACCATGTTGAGATACAAAACCTCCCCTCATCCCAAAACCTCCCCTCATCCCAAAACCTCCCCTCATCCCAAAACCTCCCCTCATCCCAAAACCTCCCCTCATCCCAAAACCTCCCCTCATCCCAAAACCTCCCCTCATCCCAAAACCTCCCCTCATCACAAAAACTCCCCTCATCCCAAAACCTCCCCTCATCCCAAAACCTCACCTCATCCCAAAACCTCCCCTCATCCCAACTTGGCTTGTCACCCTAGTGACTGGCAGACCAACCCTGTACACATGGATCCTATGGGCCTTTAAGAGATAGGGACCGGTCCTTTTCCCTCACCATACCCCACCATACCTCACCCCCCCTCACCATACCCCACCATACCTCACCACCCCTCACCATACCCCACCATGCCCCACCCACCTCACCATACCCCACCATACCTCACCCCCCCCTCACCATATAACCCCTAGTCCATATAACCCCTAGTTCATATAACCCCTAGTTCATATAACCCCTAGTTCATATAACCCCTAGTTCATATAACCCCTAGTTCATATAACCCCTAGTTCATATAACCCCTAGTTCATGTAACCCCTAGTTCATATAACCCCTAGTTCATATAACCCCTAGTTCATATAACCCCTAGTCCATATAACCCCTAGTTCATATAACCCCTAGTCCATATAACCCCTAGTTCATATAACCCCTAGTCCATATAACCCCTAGTCCATATAACCCCTAGTTCATATAACCCCTAGTTCATATAACCCCTAGTTCTAATGTATCCATATAACCCCTAGTTCATATAACCCCTAGTTCATATAACCCCTAGTTCATATAACCCCTAGTTCTAATGTCTCCATATAACCCCTAGTTCATATAACCCCTAGTTCATATAACCCCTAGTTCATATAACCCCTAGTTCTAATGTCTCCATATAACCCCTAGTCCATATAACCCCTAGTTCATATAACCCCTAGTTCATATAACCCCTAGTCCATATAACCCCTAGTTCATATAACCCCTAGTTCATATAACCCCTAGTTCATATAACCCCTAGTTCATATAACCCCTAGTTCATATAACCCCTAGTCCATATAACCCCTAGTTCATATAACCCCTAGTTCTAATGCCTCCATATAACCCCTAGTTCATATAACCCCTAGTCCATATAACCCCTAGTTCATATAACCCCTAGTTCATATAACCCCTAGTCCATATAACCCCTAGTTCATATAACCCCTAGTTCATATAACCCCTAGTTCATGTAACCCCTAGTCCATATAACCCCTAGTTCATATAACCCCTAGTTCATATAACCCCTAGTCCATATAACCCCTAGTTCATATAACCCCTAGTTCATATAACCCCTAGTCCATATAACCCCTAGTTCATATAACCCCTAGTTCATATAACCCCTAGTCCATATAACCCCTAGTTCATATAACCCCTAGTCCATATAACCCCTAGTTCATATAACCCCTAGTTCATATAACCCCTAGTCCATATAACCCCTAGTCCATATAACCCCTAGTCCATATAACCCCTAGTTCATATAACCCCTAGTTCATATAACCCCTAGGTCATATAACCCCTAGTTCTAATGCCTCCATATAACCCCTAGTTCATATAACCCCTAGTCCATATAACCCCTAGTCCATATAACCCCTAGTCCATATAACCCCTAGTTCATATAACCCCTAGTTCATATAACCCCTAGTTCATATAACCCCTAGTTCATATAACCCCTAGTCCATATAACCCCTAGTACTAATGCCTCCATATAACCCCTAGTCCATATAACCCCTAGTTCTAATGCCTCCATATAACCCCTAGTTCATATAACCCCTAGTTCTAATGCCTCCATATAACCCCTAGTTCATATAACCCCTAGTCCATATAACCCCTAGTTCATATAACCCCTAGTCCATATAACCCCTAGTCCATATAACCCCTAGTTCATATAACCCCTAGTCCATATAACCCCTAGTTCATATAACCCCTAGTTCATATAACCCCTAGTCCATATAACCCCTAGTCCATATAACCCCTAGTTCATATAACCCCTAGTTCATATAACCCCTAGTCCATATAACCCCTAGTTCATATAACCCCTAGTTCATATAACCCCTAGTCCATATAACCCCTAGTCCATATAACCCCTAGTTCATATAACCCCTAGTCCATATAACCCCTAGTTCATATAACCCCTAGTTCATATAACCCCTAGTCCATATAACCCCTAGTTCATATAACCCCTAGTTCATATAACCCCTAGTCCATATAACCCCTAGTTCTAATGACTCCATGATATTCCTAATTTCTCTAAGTGCGTGAAGGTGGTGATTTCATTTACGGTCCATTGAGGTATTTGAAACAGTTTTATTATCTCCTACCATAATAATAGAGTCCAGTGTTGCTAGGTCTTTCTTTGCTGTTGTAACGATCGTCGTTGGAATGAGACCAAAGCGCAGCGTGGTGTGTGTCCATGTTAATATTTAATGAATCAACTGAACACTGAAAATGCAAAATAACAACGTGAAAGACAGAAACGAAAACGAACAGAAAACAATCTCCCATAACTAAAACGAAACTGTTCTGCATGGTGCAGACACACAACAGAAAACAATCTACCATAACTAAAACGAAACAGTTCTGTCTGGTGCAGACACACAACAGAAAATAAACACCCACCACCAAAATGGGGAAAACAGGCTACCTAAGTATGATCCTCAATCAGAGACAACGAACGACACCTGCCTCTGATTGAGAACCATACCAGGACAAATACATAAACACAACATAGAAAAAATAACATAGACTGCCCACCCCAACTCACGCCCTGACCAAACTAAAACAAAGACATAACAAAGGAACTAAGGTCAGAACGTGACACAATGTGACGGCCCCACCCTGCTCTGTCTACTGGGTTTTGCTGTGCTTACTTCCTGCCGGAGATTGGTGGGCGGAGGAGGAGAGGTGGGCGGAGGAGGAGGAGAGGCGGGTGGAGGAGGAGGAGTGGTGGGCAGAGTAGGGGATTGTTGGGCAGAGGAGGAGATTGTTGGGCAGAGGAGGAGATTGTTGGGCAGAGTAGGGGATTGTTGGGCAGAGTAGGAGATTGTTGGGCAGAGGAGGAGAGGTGGGTGGAGGAGGAGATTGTTGGGTGGAGGAGGAGAGGTGGGTGGAGGAGGAAAGGTGGCGGAGCAGGATAGGTGGGCGGACCAGGAGAGTTGGGCGGAGCAGGAAAGTTGGGCGGAGCAGGAGAGTTGGGCGGAGCAGGAGAGGTGGGCGGCGCAGGAGAGGTGGGCGGAGCAGGAGAGGTGGGCGGAGGAGGAGAGGTGGGCGGAGTAGGAGAAGTGGGCGGAGCAGGAGAGGTGGGCGGAGGAGGATAGGTGGGCGGAGGAGGAGAGTTGGGCGGAGGAGGAGAGGTGGGCGGAGGAGGAGAGGTGGGCGGAGTAGGAGAAGTGGGCGGAGCAGGAGAGGTGGGCGGAGGACGAAAGGTGGCGGAGCAGGATAGTTGGGCGGATGAGGAGAGGTGGGCGGAGCAGGATAGGTGGGCGGAGCAGGATAGGTGGGCGGAGCTGGGAGAGTTGTCAGTGCTGATGGGGCACACCTGTGTAAGCTCATCTGTGGCATAAAGCCACTGTTTCCCCATTCAGCAAGAGATTCCTCTATCTGTGCATACCTTTGGTTATTTTGTTGTGGTTTTGGCAGTTGACACCTAATTTACTGACCTTCATGCCTCATCTGATTATTGTTGTGAGTGTTAACTTTATTTCTGGAATAAATTAATTGAGAAATGTATCTTTACTCAGTGTGGAGTTTCCCATTGTTACAATCTTGAGCCAGGTTGTAACAACAACAACTTTGTCAATATGACTTGACCATCCAATGTTCCTCAACTTTCTCAACGGTCACACCTTTTATACACAACTCCAGTTGAGGTTTAGGTCCTAGAGAATGTTTTGAACCAAATACACTGCTTTTAGTTGTAGATGTGTATTTAAGACCAGTTTATTATTGATCACCCATTCTGATACGGACTGTAACTCCTCATTCAGAGCTCACTGGCTTTGGCTGCCAACATGTAGAGTGTGGAATCATCAACATAGTCGTTCTAGCTTTGCGTAAGACCAGTGACAAATCATTAGTGGAGATAGAGAAGAGTAACGGCCCAAGGCAACTGCCCTGAGGGACACCACACTGTACGTATCTGATGTTAGAGAAGCTTCCATTGAAGAACACTGTGTTCTATTGGATAAACTCTCCAACCATGTGATGACAGGTGATGTAAAGCGATAGTAAGTGAGTTTCTTCAATAACAATTGATAATCAATAACATCAATAACACAACAGCTTCAACTGTCACCCTATTATCCGATTATTCTATTAACCAATCATCTGTCACCTGAGTCGGTGCAGTACAAGTTGAGTGCCCATCTCTATATGCATGCTGAAAGTCCTTAGTTGACTTGTTCACAATTCTCTCCATCAGTTTACTAAGAACAGACCGCAAACTGATTGGTCGGCTGAGAGCAAGAAAATGGTGCTTTACTATTTTTGGGCAGTGGAATTACTTTAGCTTCCTTCCAGGCCTGTGGACACACACTCCTTTAGGCTTCGGTTAAAGATATAGCAGAATAGGGTGGCAATAGTCTGCTATCATTCTCAATAGTTAACCATCTAGGTTGTCTATACCTGGTGGTAATACAGTCTGCTAGTATTCTCTATAGTTTCTCTGTTGATGTTGAGACTGGACAGAGGAACTCTGCCTAGAAGGGCAGCATTCCGGAGTCTCCTCTTCACTGTTGACGTTGACTTAGTTTGTTGTCATCTTACTACAAGTCTCTTTCATGATATCCACCTCTCCCTGGGAAAACTGCAGATTGTTCTTAAGGTCTTGGACTTCTCTGATCAGATCATCCATTCTTTTGTTAGTCCACCAGTAATTGGACAAAGCTCTTGATGCTATTTTCCTATCACCGTAACAATTGCTTATAGACATCTTGTTATTGATTAAAAAGATAAGCCACCGGTGAGAATGAAACACTGTTGTCTCCATTACTCCATTACCTTTAACATGATGGTAGCAACATAGGCTAATGCTGGTACTTCACTCAATTCCAGACAGCACAGCAACAAACAGCAGGAATTTAAACATCCACAAGCCTGGGACTATCTGCAGTCCCAGCCACAAGGGCTAACCGCGTCGCAGGCTGTGTTCAAACTGTCAAGGAAAGCTGGCTAGCTTGATAGTTAGCAGGTAGGCTAGGTGCCTTGCCAAGCAGCAGCTCTTCGGACTTTCGGGTTTGGCAGATAGTAGGGGTTGACTGAGGGGTTGTCTTTCACACTTTGTGTTGCTCTCACCTGCACTGTCTCCATCACCATAAGCACTATAAGCATCACCAACTCCCTCACTGTCTACCTGTCTCTCTCACGGTCTCCCTCAGTGTCTCCCTCAGTGTCTCCCTCAGTGTCTCCCTTACTGTCTCCATCACCGTCTCCCTCACTGTCTCCCTCACCGTCTCCATCACCGTCTCCCTCACCGTCTCCCTCACCGTCTACCTGTCTCTCTCACGGCCTCCCTCAGTGTCTCCCTCAGTGTCTCCCTCAGTGTCTCCCTCACTGTCGCCATCACCGTCTCCCTCACCGTCTCCCTCACCGTCTACCTGTCTCTCTCACGGCCTCCCTCAGTGTCTCCCTCAGTGTCTCCCTCACTGTCGCCATCACCGTCTCCCTCACTGTCTCCCTCACCGTCTCCATCACCGTCTCCCTCACCGTCTCCCTCACCGTCTACCTGTCTCTCTCACGGCCTCCCTCAGTGTCTCCCTCAGTGTCTCCCTCACTGTCGCCATCACCGTCTCCCTCACCGTCTCCCTCACCGTCTACCTGTCTCTCTCACGGCCTCCCTCAGTGTCTCCCTCAGTGTCTCCCTCACTGTCGCCATCACCGTCTCCCTCACCGTCTCCCTCACCGTCTACCTGTCTCTCTCACGGCCTCCCTCAGTGTCTCCCTCAGTGTCTCCCTCACTGTCTCCATCACCGTCTCCCTCACCGTCTACCTCACCGTCTACCTGTCTCTCTCACGGTCTCCCTCAGTGTCTCCCTCACTGTCTCCCTCACTGTCTCCATCACTGTCTCCCTCACCGTCTCCCTCACCGTCTACCTGTCTCTCTCACGGTCTCCCTCAGTGTCTCCCTCACTGTCTCCCTCACTGTCTCCATCACCATCTCCCTCACCGTCTCCCTCACCTGTCTCCCTCACCGTCTACCTGTCTCTCTCACCGTCTCCCTCAGTGTCTCCCTCACTGTCTCCATCACCGTCTCCCTCACCGTCTCCCTCACCGTCTCCCTCACCGTCTACCTGTCTCTCTCACGGTCTCCCTCAGTGTCTCCCTCACCGTCTCCATCAGCATCTCCCTCACCGTCTCCCTCACCGTCTACCTGTCTCTCTCACGGCCTCCCTCACTGTCTCCATCACCGTCTCATCACCGTCTCCATCACCATCTCCCTCACCACCTCCCTCACTGTCTACCTGTCTCTCTCACGGTCTCCCTCAGTGTCTCCCTCACTGTCTACCTGTCTCGCTCACGCCTCCCTCAGTGTCTCCCTCACTGTCTCCCTCAGTGTCTCCATCACCGTCTCCCTCACTGTTTCCCTCACCGTCTACCTGTCTCTCTCACGGTCTCCCTCAGTGTCTCCCTCACCGTCTCCCTCACCATCACCATCTCTCTCACCGTCTCCCTCACCATCTACCTGTCTCTCTCACGGTCTCCCTCAGTGTCTCCCTCACTGTCTCCCTCAGTGTCTCCATCACCATCTCCCTCACTGTCTCCCTCACCGTCTACCTGTCTCTCTCACGGTCTCCCTCAGTGTCTCCCTCACCGTCTCCCTCACTGTCTCCATCACCATCTCTCTCACCGTCTCCCTCACCGTCTACCTGTCTCTCTCACGGTCTCCCTCAGTGTCTCCCTCAGTGTCTCCCTTACTGTCTCCCTCACCGCCTCCCTCACCGTCTCCCTCACCGTCTACCTCACCGTCTACCTGTCTCTCTCACGGCCTCCCTCACTGTCTACCTGTCTCTCTCACGGTCTCCCTCAGTGTCTCCCTCACTGTCTCCCTCACTGTCTCCCTCACCGTCTCCCTCACCGTCTACCTGTCTCTCTCACGGTCTCCCTCAGTGTCTCCCTCACTGTCTCCATCACCGTCTCCCTCACCGTCTCCCTCACCGTCTACCTGTCTCTCTCACGGTCTCCCTCAGTGTCTCCCTCACTGTCTCCCTCAGTGTCTCCATCACCGTCTCCCTCACCGTCTCCCTCACGGTCTCCCTCACCGTCTCCCTCACCGTCTACCTGTCTCTCTCACGGTCTCCCTCAGTGTCTCCCTCACTGTCTCCATCACCGTCTCCCTCACCGTCTCCCTCACCGTCTCCCTCACCGTCTCCCTCACCGTCTACCTGTCTCTCTCACGGTCTCCCTCAGTGTCTCCCTCACCGTCTCCATCAGCATCTCCCTCACCGTCTCCCTCACCGTCTACCTGTCTCTCTCACGGCCTCCCTCACTGTCTCCATCACCGTCTCATCACCGTCTCCATCACCATCTCCCTCACCACCTCCCTCACTGTCTACCTGTCTCTCTCACGGTCTCCCTCAGTGTCTCCCTCACTGTCTACCTGTCTATCTCACGCCTCCCTCAGTGTCTCCCTCACTGTCTCCCTCAGTGTCTCCATCACCGTCTCCCTCACTGTTTCCCTCACCGTCTACCTGTCTCTCTCACGGTCTCCCTCAGTGTCTCCCTCACCGTCTCCCTCACTGTCTCCATCACCATCTCTCTCACCGTCTCCCTCACCATCTACCTGTCTCTCTCACGGTCTCCCTCAGTGTCTCTCTCACGGTCTCCCTCAGTGTCTCCCTCACCGTCTCCCTCACTGTCTCCATCACCATCTCTCTCACCGTCTCCCTCACCGTCTACATGTCTCTCTCACGGTCTCCCTCAGTGTCTCCCTTACTGTCTCCCTCACCGTCTCCCTCACCGTCTCCCTCACCGTCTACCTGTCTCTCTCACGGTCTCCCTCAGTGTCTCCCTCACCATCTCCCTCACCATCTCCCTCACCGTCTACCTGTCTCTCTCACGGTCTCCCTCAGTGTCTCCCTCACTGTCTCCCTCACCGTCTCCATCACCACCTCCCTCACCGTCTACCTGTCTCTTTCATGGCCTCCCTCACTGTCTACCTGTCTCTCTCACGGCCTCCCTCACTATCTACCTGTCTCTCTCACGGTCTCCCTCAGTGTCTCCCTCACCGTCTCCCTCACTGTCTCCCTCACCGTCTACCTGTCTCTCTCACGGCCTCCCTCAGTGTCTCCCTCACCCTTTCCCTCACCGTCTACCTGTCTCTCTCACGGCCTCCCTCAGTGTCTCCCATTCTCATTCAAGTCACTTTGCATTGACATAGTCTGTATAATGTGTCGTGCAGGTACTAGGTAGCATCTCCACACATACACGTTCGATATTACTATCCTTGTAGGGACCGATACCCCTAACTCTAAACCTAAACCTAAACCCTAACTCTAAACCTAACCCCTAACTCTAAACCTAAACCTAAACCCTAACTCTAAACCTAATCCTAATCTCTAACCCTAACTCTAAACCTAATCCTAATCTCTAACCCTCTCTAAACCTAACCTTAAACCTAACTCTAAACCTAACCCCTAACTCTAAACCTAACCCCTAACCCTAACTCTAAACCTAAACCCTAACTCTAACTCTAAACCTATAATCCTAACCTTTAACCCTAACTCTAAACCTAATAAAAACATTTAACACTAACTCTAAACCTAATCCTAATCTCTAACCCTAACTCTAAACTTAATCCTAATCTCTAACCCTCTCTAAACCTAAACCTAACCTTAAACCTAACTCTACACCTAACCCCTAACTCTAAACCTAACTCCTGACCCCTAACTCTAAACCTAACCCTAACCCCTAACCCTAACTCTAAACCTAACCCTAACTCTAAACCTAACCCCTAACCCTAACCCTAACTCTAAACCTAACTCCTAACTCTAAACCTAACCCTAACTCTGAACCTAACCCCTAACCCCTAACTCTAAACCTAACCCATAACTCTAAACCTAACCCCTAACTCAAAACCTAACCCCTAACTCTAAACCTAACCCCTAACCCTAACCTTAACTCTAAACCTAACCCCTAACTCTAATCCTAACCCTTAACTCTAATCCTAACCCCTAACTCTAAACCTAATCCTAACCCTAACTCTAAACCTAACCCCTAACTATAATCATAACCCCTAACTCTAAACCTAATCCTAACCCCTAACCCTAACTCTAAACCTAACCCCTAACTCTAATCCTAACCCTAACTCTAACTCTAAACCTAACCCCTAACTCTAATCCTAACCCCTAACCCTAACTCTAAACCTAACCCCTAACTCTAATCCTAACCCCTAACTCTAAACCTAATCCTAACCCCTAACCCTAACTCTAAACCTAACCCCTAACTCTAATCCTAACCCCTAACTCTAAACCTAATCCTAACCCCTAACCCTAACTCTAAACCTAACCCCTAACTCTAATCCTAACCCCTAACCCTAACTCTAAACCTAACCCCTAACTCTAAACCTAACCCCTGACTCTAAACCTAACCCCTAACTCTAAACCTAATCCTAACCCCTAACCCTAACTCTAAACCTAACCCCTAACTCTAAACATAATCCTAACCCCTAACTCTAATCCTAACCCCTAACTCTAATCCTAACCCCTAACTCTAAACCTAACTCCTAACTCTAAACCTAACCCTAACTCTGAACCTAACCCCTAACCCCTAACTCTAAACCTAACCCATAACTCTAAACCTAACCCCTAACTCAAAACCTAACCCCTAACTCTAAACCTAACCCCTAACCCTAACCTTAACTCTAAACCTAACCCCTAACTCTAATCCTAACCCTTAACTCTAATCCTAACCCCTAACTCTAAACCTAATCCTAACCCTAACTCTAAACCTAACCCCTAACTATAATCATAACCCCTAACTCTAAACCTAATCCTAACCCCTAACCCTAACTCTAAACCTAACCCCTAACTCTAATCCTAACCCTAACTCTAACTCTAAACCTAACCCCTAACTCTAATCCTAACCCCTAACCCTAACTCTAAACCTAACCCCTAACTCTAATCCTAACCCCTAACTCTAAACCTAATCCTAACCCCTAACCCTAACTCTAAACCTAACCCCTAACTCTAATCCTAACCCCTAACTCTAAACCTAATCCTAACCCCTAACCCTAACTCTAAACCTAACCCCTAACTCTAATCCTAACCCCTAACCCTAACTCTAAACCTAACCCCTAACTCTAAACCTAACCCCTGACTCTAAACCTAACCCCTAACTCTAAACCTAATCCTAACCCCTAACCCTAACTCTAAACCTAACCCCTAACTCTAAACATAATCCTAACCCCTAACTCTAATCCTAACCCCTAACTCTAATCCTAACCCCTAACTCTAATCCTAACCCCTAACTCTAAACCTACTCCTAACCCCTAACCCTAACTCTAAACCTAACCCCTAACCCTAATTGTAACCTTTAACCCTAAACCTAAACCTAACCCCTAACCCTAATTGTAACCTTTAACCCTAAACCTAATCCTAACCCCTAACCCTAATTGTAACCTTTAACCCTAAACCTAACCCCTAACCCTAATTGTAACCTTTAACCCTAAACCTAACCCCTAACCCTAATTGTAACCTTTAACCCTAACCCTAACCCCTAACCCTAATTGTAACCTTTAACCCTAAACCTAACCCCTAACCCTAATTGTAACCTTTAACCCTAACCCTAACCCCTAATCTTAAAATAGCCTTTGTCCTTGTGGGGATGTGAGAAATGTCACCACGAGGGAGAATTTTCAATGTTTTACTTTCCTTGTGGGGACTTTGGGGGATTTCAGGTAGCCAGGAGGATAGTAAAACACACACACACACACACACAAACACACACACACACACAAACACACACACAAACACACACACACACACAAACACACACACAAACACACACACACACACAAACACACACACAAACACACACACACACACAAACACACACAAACACACACAAACACACACACAAACACACACACAAACACACACAAACACACACACACACA
Source organism: Oncorhynchus kisutch (assembly GCF_002021735.2). NCBI lineage: Eukaryota > Metazoa > Chordata > Actinopteri > Salmoniformes > Salmonidae > Oncorhynchus > Oncorhynchus kisutch. The sequence goes on along the minus strand of NC_034197.2, from coordinate 44,539,564 downwards.
CACACACAAACACACACACAAACACACACACAAACACACACACAAACACACACACAAACACACACATTACCACAATCTCATCTGCTAGGATTACTATATTCTGGCTGATGTCCACACCATGACCAACGTAATAGTCTGAAATGTAGGTTTCAGGAGGCCTTCGTCCCCTCCCCCCCACACACACACACAAAAACTCTCTCCCACACACACGTACACTCTCTCTCACACGCACACACTCTCTCACACACACACACTCTCTCACACACACACCCTCACACACGCATCCTCTTACACACACACCCACACTTTCTCACACACACACACTCTCTCTCTCACACACACACTCACATACATCCCTCAATCCCTCCATCCCAGCACCCGCAATCTGGATTAGGGAAAGAGATGAGAGATTAGGGCCAGCGGTGGGATTATATGTTCCTCTGATGCCCCTAAATATCAACCCTCTCCTCACTGGGCTAACACTGGTTGATTCAACGTTGTTGCTACGTCATTTCAATGAAATGGCGGTTAAACCAACGTAGAATAGACATTGAATTGATTTATTTGCCCGGTGAGTCTCTCGATCGCTGACATCTACCTTCTCCTTGTGTGTGAGTGTCTGTATTGTTCATGCTATATAACCCAACAGATAGATTCAGCCACACATTATTGGTCAGATTATCCAGGAGTTAAAGCAGTGATCACAACAAACCACAGCTAGATGGAGTCTCCACACCTAAGGAGCCTCAAGGAGCCTCAAGGACCTTGAAGCATAACAACTTCCCTAGCAGGGCAGCGATCGGTTGAATAGCATGCATTTAGTTTTACTTGCGTTTAAGAGCAGTTAGAGGCCACGGAAGGAGTGTTGTGTGGCATTGAAGCTCATCTGGAGGTTAGTTAACACTGTGTCCAAAGAAGGGTCAGATGTATACAGAATGGTGTCATCTGCGTAGAGGTGGATCAGAGAATCACCAGCAGCAAGAGCGACATCATTGATATATACAGAGAAAAGAGTCGGCCGGAGAATTTAACCCTGTGGCACCCCCATAGACTGCCAGAGGTCCGGACAACAGGCCCTCCGATTTTACACACTGAACTCTATCAGAGAAGTAGTTGGTAAACCAGGCGAGGCAATCATTTGAGAAACCAAGGCTGTTGAGTCTGCCAATAAGAATGTGGTGATTGACAGAGTCGAAATCTTTGGCCAGGTTGATGAATACGGCTGCACAGTAATGTCTCTTATCGATGGCGGTTCTGATATTGTTTAGGATCTTGAGCGTGGCTGACGTGCACCCACGACCAGCTCAGAAAACCAGATGCCACCAGAAGCCATCTGATGCTCTGATAGGCTACTACCTCCACAAGACCAGGAAGTAGGACCTGTTTTAACCACTTGGTGGACACTGCTACAGTAAAGGCTTTCTTTCTCCACAAGTAGATGGCAAAAGCAAAAGGATAAACCCCAGTTGGCCTTCTGAGAGCAACTAGTGTTGGAAGTGGCTGAATTTGGGGCCCCAAAGCAACCTCACAACCGTCACACGATGATCTAATTTACAGACATATGCCACTTTGGAGAGGTTTAGGGACACTTGGAAACATTTTGTGGCCACACCTGACACCACTTACTAAAACCATCTGCCCATTTCTATTTGTTAGGTCTAACAATACCATTTATTTCCCCTGATATTGTTCACATGTTGTGGAAGCCATCTGATGTTTTTCCAGCTCTGGGCATCAATAATTCACTTATAGCTTGTCAATGAAAGATGACTTTCAAAATAAAACTACAAAAAAACGGTTATTTTGTGTGTACTTGATATTGTGTATTCTGAACTATGTAACTCCTATATGTCTAGTCCATTTCCTCATCATCTCCCAGATGTCTTCTTTTCAAATGTTCCATGGTTTTACATGTCCCAGATGTCTTCTTTTCAAATGTTCCATGGTTTTACATGTCCCAGATGTCTTCTTTTCAAATGTTCCATGGTTTTTACATGTCCCAGATGTCTTCTTTTCAAATGTTCCATGGTTTTACATGTCCCAGATGTCTTCTTTTCAAATGTTCCATGGTTTTACATGTCCCAGATGTCTTCTTTTCAAATGTTCCATGGTTTTACATGTCCCAGATGTCTTCTTTACAAATGTTCCATGGTTTTACATGTCCCAGATGTCTTCTTTTCAAATGTTCCATGGTTTTACATGTCCCAGATGTCTTCTTTTCAAATGTTCCATGGTTTTACATGTCCCAGATGTCTTCTTTTCAAATGTTCCATGGTTTTACATGTCCCAGATGTCTTCTTTTCAAATGTTCCATGGTTTTACATCTCCCAGATGTCTTCTTTTCAAATGTTCCATGGTTTTACATGTCCCAGATGTCTTCTTTTCAAATGGTCCATGGTTTTACATGTCCCAGATGTCTTCTTTTCAAATGTTCCATGGTTTTACATGTCCCAGATGTCTTCTTTTCAAATGTTCCATGGTTTTACATCTCCCAGATGTCTTCTTTTCAAATGTTCCATGGTTTTACATGTCCCAGATGTCTTCTTTTCAAATGGTCCATGGTTTTACATGTCCCAGATGTCTTCTTTTCAAATGTTCCATGGTTTTACATGTCCCAGATGTCTTCTTTTCAAATGTTCCATGGTTTTTACATGTCCCAGATGTCTTCTTTTCAAATGTTCCATGGTTTTACATGTCCCAGATGTCTTCTTTTCAAATGTTCCATGGTTTTACATGTCCCAGATGTCTTCTTTTCAAATGTTCCATGGTTTTACATGTCCCAGATGTCTTCTTTTCAAATGTTCCATGGTTTTACATGTCCCAGATGTCTTCTTTACAAATGTTCCATGGTTTTACATGTCCCAGATGTCTTCTTTTCAAATGTTCCATGGTTTTACATGTCCCAGATGTCTTCTTTTCAAATGTTCCATGGTTTTACATGTCCCAGATGTCTTCTTTTCAAATGTTCCATGGTTTTACATGTCCCAGATGTCTTCTTTTCAAATGTTCCATGGTTTTACATCTCCCAGATGTCTTCTTTTCAAATGTTCCATGGTTTTACATGTCCCAGATGTCTTCTTTTCAAATGTTCCATGGTTTTACATGTCCCAGATGTCTTCTTTTCAAATGTTCCATGGTTTTACATGTCCCAGATGTCTTCTTTTCAAATGTTCCATGGTTTTTACATGTCCCAGATGTCTTCTTTTCAAATGTTCCATGGTTTTACATGTCCCAGATGTCTTCTTTTCAAATGTTCCATGGTTTTACATGTCCCAGATGTCTTCTTTTCAAATGTTCCATGGTTTTACATGTCCCAGATGTCTTCTTTACAAATGTTCCATGGTTTTACATGTCCCAGATGTCTTCTTTTCAAATGTTCCATGGTTTTACATGTCCCAGATGTCTTCTTTTCAAATGTTCCATGGTTTTACATGTCCCAGATGTCTTCTTTTCAAATGTTCCATGGTTTTACATGTCCCAGATGTCTTCTTTTCAAATGTTCCATGGTTTTACATCTCCCAGATGTCTTCTTTTCAAATGTTCCATGGTTTTACATCTCCCAGATGTCTTCTTTTCAAATGTTCCATGGTTTTACATCTCCCAGATGTCTTCTTTTCAAATGTTCCATGGTTTTACATGTCCCAGATGTCTTCTTTTCAAATGTTCCATGGTTTTTACATGTCCCAGATGTCTTCTTTTCAAATGTTCCATGGTTTTACATGTCCCAGATGTCTTCTTTTCAAATGTTCCATGGTTTTACATGTCCCAGATGTCTTCTTTTCAAATGTTCCATGGTTTTACATGTCCCAGATGTCTTCTTTTCAAATGTTCCATGGTTTTACATGTCCCAGATGTCTTCTTTACAAATGTTCCATGGTTTTACATGTCCCAGATGTCTTCTTTTCAAATGTTCCATGGTTTTACATGTCCCAGATGTCTTCTTTTCAAATGTTCCATGGTTTTACATGTCCCAGATGTCTTCTTTTCAAATGTTCCATGGTTTTACATGTCCCAGATGTCTTCTTTTCAAATGTTCCATGGTTTTACATCTCCCAGATGTCTTCTTTTCAAATGTTCCATGGTTTTACATGTCCCAGATGTCTTCTTTTCAAATTTTCCATGGTTTTACATGTCCCAGATGTCTTCTTTTCAAATGTTCCATGGTTTTACATGTCCCAGATGTCTTCTTTTCAAATGTTCCATGGTTTTACATGTCCCAGATGTCTTCTTTTCAAATGTTCCATGGTTTTACATGTCCCAGATGTCTTCTTTTCAAATGTTCCATGGTTTTACATGTCCCAGATGTCTTCTTTTCAAATGTTCCATGGTTTTACATGTCCCAGATATCTTCTTTTCAAATGTTCCATGGTTTTACATGTCCCAGATGTCTTCTTTTCAAATGTTCCATGGTTTTTACATGTCCCAGATGTCTTCTTTTCAAATGTTCCATGGTTTTACATGTCCCAGATGTCTTCTTTTCAAATGTTCCATGGTTTTACATGTCCCAGATGTCTTCTTTTCAAATGTTCCATGGTTTTACATGTCCCAGATGTCTTCTTTTCAAATGTTCCATGGTTTTACATGTCCCAGATGTCTTCTTTTCAAATGTACAATGGTTTTACATGTCCCAGATGTCTTCTTTTCAAATGTTCCATGGTTTTTACATGTCCCAGATGTCTTCTTTTCAAATGTTCCATGGTTTTACATGTCCCAGATGTCTTCTTTTCAAATGTTCCATGGTTTTACATGTCCCAGATGTCTTCTTTTCAAATGTTCCATGGTTTTACATGTCCCAGATGTCTTCTTTTCAAATGTTCCATGGTTTTACATGTCCCAGATGTCTTCTTTTCAAATGTTCCATGGTTTTACATGTCCCAGATGTCTTCTTTAGAATCATGTAATTACACATGAGAAGCAGTTACTTTTGGGTCTATTTAGGTGGAAATCTGCATTTTGCCATTACATTCAAGAGGATTCATCCAATGAGAGCTGTGTCCCTGACTGACTGGGAGGAAGTTATCCAATGAGAGCTGTGTCCCTGACTGACTGGGAGGAAGTTATACAATGAGAGCTGTGTCCCTGACTGACTGGGAGGAAGTTATCCAATGAGAGCTGGGTCCCTGACTGACTGGGAGGAAGTTATCCAATGAGAGCTGTGTCACTGACACTACACTGGGAGGAAGTTATCCAATGAGAGCTGTGTCAGTGACTGACTGGGAGGAAGTTATCCAATGAGAGCTGTGTCACTGACTGACTGGGAGGAAGTTATCCAATGAGAGCTGTGTCACTGACTGACTGGGAGGAAGTTATCCAATGAGAGCTGTGTCACTGACTGACTTGGAGGAAGTTATCCAATGAGAGCTGTGTCCCTGACTGACTGGGAGGAAGTTATCCAATGAGAGCTGTGTCACTGACTGACTGGGAGGAAGTTATCCAATGAGAGCTGGGTCCCTGACTGACTGGGCGAAAGTTATCCATTGAGAGCTGTGTCACTGACACTACACTGGGAGGAAGTTATCCAATGAGAGCTGGGTCCCTGACACTACACTGGGAGGAAGTTATCCAATGAGAGCTGGGTCCCTGACACTACACTGGGAGGAAGTTATCCAATGAGAGCTGTGTCAGTGACTGATTGGGAGGAAGTTATCCAATGAGAGCTGTGTCACTGACTGACTGGGAGGAAGTTATCCAATGAGAGCTGTGTCACTGACACTACACTGGGAGGAAGTTGTCCAATGAGAGCTGTGTCACTGACACTACACTGGGAGGAAGTTATCCAATGAGAGCTGTGTCACTGACACTACACTGGGAGGAAGTTATCCAATGAGAGCTGTGTCACTGACTGACTGGGAGGAAGTTATCCAATGAGAGCTGTGTCACTGACACTACACTGGGAGGAAGTTGTCCAATGAGAGCTGTGTCACTGACACTACACTGGGAGGAAGTTATCCAATGAGAGCTGTGTCCCTGACTGACTGGGAGGAAGTTATCCAATGAGAGCTGGGTCCCTGACACTACACTGGGAGGAAGTTATCCAATGAGAGCTGTGTCCCTGACACTACACTGGGAGGAAGTTATCCAATGAGAGCTGTGTCCCTGACACTACACTGGGAGGAAGTTATCCAATGAGAGCTGTGTCACTGACACTACACTGGGAGGAAGTTATCCCTACATACTGGAAGGAAGTTTCCCTGGCCTAGATAATTATCTAATATCAATTTAGACTTTTATTGTCCTCATGGTTTAGGTTCATATTGGACTAAGGGAAACTGATCAGTGGTGTCAGAGGAGATGGGATTTAGGATCAAGACTTTCTAACCTATAAGACCAGGGGCTTACTGACGTGATCCCAAGATGGAGGCTGGGGTTAGGATAGAGACTTTCTAACCTATAAGACCAGGGGCTTACTGACGTGATCCCAAGATGGAGGCTGGGGTTAGGATAGAGACTTTCTAACCTATAAGACCAGGGGCTTACTGACGTGATCCCAAGATGGAGGCTGGGGTTAGGATCGAGACTTTCTAACCTATAAGACCAGGGGCTTACTGACATGATCCCAAGATGGAGGCTGGGGTTAGGATCGAGACTTTCTAACCTATAAGACCAGGGGCTTACTGACGTGATCCCAAGATGGAGGCTGGGGTTAGGATCGAGACTTTCTAACCTATAAGACCAGGGGCTTACTGACATGATCCCAAGATGGAGGCTGGGGTTAGGATCGAGATTTTCTAACCTATAAGACCAGGGGCTTACTGATGTGATCCCAAGATGGAGGCTGGGGTTAGGATCAAGACTTTCTAACCTATAAGACCAGGGGCTTACTGACGTGATCCCTAGATGGAGGCTGGGGTTAGGATAGAGACTTTCTAACCTATAAGACCAGGGGCTTACTGACGTGATCCCAAGATGGTGGCTGGGGTTAGGATAGAGACTTTCTAACCTATAAGACCAGGGGCTTACTGACATGATCCCAAGATGGAGGGTCAGTAGAATTAGAATGGATTAGAATCCTAGATAGAATTAGAATTAATTAGAATCCTTGATAGAAATAGAATTAGAATGAATTAGAATCATTGATAGAAATAGAATTAGAATGAATTAGAATCATTGATAGAAATAGAATTAGAATGAATTAGAGTCATTGATAGAAGTAGAATTAGAATGAATTAGAATCAGTGACATAAGTAGAATTCTAATTATATGGGTGGGCAGAGTCCTTTGGGTGATGATGTCACAGCTGGTTTCTTTTCAATATGGGGACTTCAACCTCCTGGATAGAGTGTTTGGTTGGGTTTGGGGACTTCAACCTCTTGGATAGAGAGATTGGTTGGGTTCGGGGACTTCAACCCCCTGGATAGAGAGATTGGTTGGGTTTGGGGACTTCAACCTCCTGGATAGAGAAATTGGTTGGGTTCGGGGATTTCAACCTCCTGGATAGAGAAATTGGTTGGGTTCGGGGACTTCAACCTCTTGGATAGAGAGATTGGTTGGGTTCGGGGACTTCAACCTCTTGGACAGAGAGAGATTGGTTGGGTCTCAGTGTGCACAACGTATCCTACCGAAATTAAATGACTCACTTGCTGTGTGTCAGTTTTATAAAGGGCATTTCTATCAGAAACACTGTCTGAACTTTCACTTTACTCACTGTCTCTTTTAAAGGAGTTGATTGACACTGCAATGCTTGTTCTTTATTGGTATATGTGTTGATTGACAATGTAATGTTTGTCTCTGATAGGTGGATGCCGCCATGCCATTTGGGTGCCTTGCCCTGCGAGATGGGCGGAACTTAGACGACATCTCTGATGTCACCGACAAGTACGAGATTGGACAGGTCCTCAAAGCGTAAGCACCATGTTATACTATGGACACCGTACACATTAGTAGAGGCCACGCCGGCCACCCTTCAAATAGGCTAAGGGCATCTCAAATGACTACCTATTCCCTGCATAGTGCACTACATTTAACCAGAGCCCTATGGGTCCTATATAGTGCACTACATTTAACCAGAGCCCTATGGGTCCTGTATAGTGCACTACATTTAACCAGAGCCCTATGGGTCCTGTATAGTGCACTACATTTAACCAGATCCCTATGGGTCCTGTATAGTGCACTACATTTAACCAGATCCCTATGGGTCCTGTATAGTGCACTACATTTAACCAGAGCCTTATGGGTCCTGTATAGTGCACTATATTTAATCAGAGCCCTATGGGTCCTGTATAGTGCACTACATTTAACCAGAGCCCTATGGGTCCTGTATAGTGCACTACATTTAACCAGAGCCCTATGGGTCCTGTATAGTGCACTACATTTAACCAGATCCCTATGGGTCCTGTATAGTGCACTACATTTAACCAGATCCCTATGGGTCCTGTATAGAGCACTACTTTTAATCAGAGCCCTATGGGTCCTGTATAGTGCACTACATTTAACCAGAGCCCTATGGGTCCTGTATAGTGCACTACATTTAACCAGATCCCTATGGGTCCTGTATAGGGCACTACTTTTAATCAGAGCCCTATGGGTCCTGTATAGGGCACTACATTTAACCAGAGCCCTATGGGTCCTGTATAGTGCACTACATTTAACCAGATCACTATGGGTCCTGTATAGTGCACTACATTTGGGACGTAGTCTAAATGTAACGGAATTCACCTCTATAGAGTATGCAGCCGTTCCTCAAACAGTGTTTAATTTCTCAGTTCCTCCTGTACCCTTCTGGGCTCCTCCTCTGTCAGTTAACCGAGCGAGGTGATAATCTGATGCACTGACCGAGTTATGACCGACACACACAGCTCAGTGTGCTGCTGCCATATGGCAACAACAACATCTGGACTTGGAGCGCTATGCTCCGTGTTTTATATAACACACACAGAGACACACACACAGAGAGACACACACACACAGAGACACACAAACACACACACAGAGACACACACAGAGACACACACACAGACACAGAGAGACACACACAGACACACACACACACACACAGAGACACACACAGACACACACACAGATACACCCACACACACACACACACACACACACATACAAGAAAGGTTTCCACTTATATAGTGACTATTTCACAAACAACTATTGAAACATTTCTGAGTACTGGGTGCTAAAAGAAAACAGGGAGAAGATTTCACCATATATGTTTTATACAGTCATGATGTCAGGTTGAGGTAAAGGGGAAACCATGTGGTCATATTCATGATGTCAGGCTGAGGTAAAGGGGAAACCATGTGGTCATATTCATGATGTCAGGTTGAGGTAAAGGGGAAACCATGTGGTCATATTCATTATTCATGATGTCAGGTTGAGGTAAAGGGGAAACCATGTGGTCATATTCATGATGTCAGGCTGAGGTAAAGGGGAAACCATGTGGTCATATTCATGATGTCAGGTTGAGGTAAAGGGGAAACCATGTGGTCATAGTCATTATTCATGATGTCAGGTTGAGGTAAAGGGGAAACCATGTGGTCATATTCATTATTCATGATGTCAGGTTGAGGTAAAGGGGAACCATGTGGTGATATTCATGATGTCAGGCTGAGGTAAAGGGGAAACCATGTGGTCATTATTCATGATGTCAGGTTGAGGTAAAGGGGAAACCATGTGGTCATATTCATGATGTCAGGGTGAGGTAAAGGGGAAACCATGTGGTCATATTCATTATTCATGATGTCAGGCTGAGGTAAAAGGGAAACCATGTGGTCATATTCATGATGTCAGGTTGAGGTAAAGGGGAAACCATGTGGTCATATTCATTATTCATGATGTCAGGTTGAGATAAAGGGGAAACCATGTGGTCATTATTCATGATGTCAGGTTGAGGTAAAGGGGAAACCATGTGGTCATATTCATGATGTCAGGCTGAGGTAAAGGGGAAACCATGTGGTCATATTCATGATGTCAGGTTGAGGTAAAGGGGAAACCATGTGGTCATATTCATGATGTCAGGTTGAGGTAAAGGGGAAACCATGTGGTCATATTCATTATTCATGATGTCAGGTTGAGGTAAAGGGGAAACCATGTGGTCATATTCATGATGTCAGGTTGAGGTAAAGGGGAAACCATGTGGTCATATTCATGATGTCAGGCTGAGGTAAAGGGGAAACCATGTGGTCATATTCATGATGTCAGGTTGAGGTAAAGGGGAAACCATGTGGTCATATTCATGATGTCAGGTTGAGGTAAAGGGGAAACCATGTGGTCATATTCATGATGTCAGGCTGAGGTAAAGGGGAAACCATGTGGTCATAATCATGATGTCAGGCTGAGGTAAAGGGGAAACCATGTGGTCATATTCATGATGTCAGGCTGAGGTAAAGGGGAAACCATGTGGTCATATTCATGATGTCAGGCTGAGGTAAAGGGGAAACCATGTGGTCATATTCATGATGTCAGGCTGAGGTAAAGGGGAAACCATGTGGTCATATTCATGATGTCAGGCTGAGGTAAAGGGGAAACCATGTGGTCATATTCATGATGTCAGGCTGAGGTAAAGGGGAAACCATGTGGTCATATTCATGATGTCAGGCTGAGGTAAAGGGGAAACCATGTGGTCATATTCATGATGTCAGGCTGAGGTAAAGGGGAAACCATGTGGTCATATTCATGATGCCAGGCTGAGGTAAAGGGGAAACCATGTGGTCATATTCATGATGTCAGGTTGAGGTAAAGGGGAAACCATGTGGTCATATTCATGATGTCAGGCTGAGGTAAAGGGGAAACCATGTGGTCATATTCATGATGTCAGGCTGAGGTAAAGGGGAGACCATGTGGTCATATTCATTATTCATGATGTGTCAGGTTGAGGTAAAGGGGAGACCATGTGGTCATATTCATTATTCATGATGTCAGGCTGAGGTAAAGGGGAAACCATGTGGTCATATTCATTATTCATGATGTCAGGTTGAGGTAAAGGGGAAACCATGTGGTCATATTCATTATTCATGATGTCAGGTTGAGGTAAAGGGGAAACCATGTGGTCATATTCATTATTCATGATGTCAGGTTGAGGTAAAGGGGAAACCATGTGGTCATATTCATTATTCATGATGTCAGGTTGAGGTAAAGGGGAAACCATGTGGTCATTTTCATTATTCATGATGTCAGGCTGAGGTAAAGGGGAAACCATGTGGTCATATTCATTATTCATGATGTCAGGCTGAGGTAAAGGGGAAACCATGTGGTCATATTCATTATTCATGATGTCAGGCTGAGGTAAAGGGGAAACCATGTGGTCATATTCATTATTCATGATGTCAGGCTGAGGTAAAGGGGAAACCATGTGGTCATATTCATCATTCATGATGTCAGGTTGAGGTAAAGGGGAAACCATGTGGTCATATTCATTATTCATGATGTCAGGCTGAGGTAAAGGGGAACCATGTGGTCATATTCATTATTCATGATGTCAGGCTGAGGTAAAGGGGAAACCATGTGGTCATATTCATTATTCATGATGTCAGGTTGAGGTAAAGGGGAAACCATGTGGTCATATTCATTATTCATGATGTCAGGCTGAGGTAAAGGGGAAACCATGTGGTCATTATTCATTAGTCATGATGTCAGGCTGAGGTAAAGGGGAAACCATGTGGTCATATTCATGATGTCAGGTTGAGGTAAAGGGGAAACCATGTGGTCATATTCATGATGTCAGGTTGAGGTAAAGGGGAAACCATGTGGTCATATTCATGATGTCAGGCTGAGGTAAAGGGGAAACCATGTGGTCATATTCATGATGTCAGGTTGAGGTAAAGGGGAAACCATGTGGTCATATTCATTATTCATGATGTCAGGTTGAGGTAAAGGGGAAACCATGTGGTCATATTCATTATTCATGATGTCAGGTTGAGGTAAAGGGGAACCATGTGGTGATATTCATGATGTCAGGCTGAGGTAAAGGGGAAACCATGTGGTCATTATTCATGATGTCAGGTTGAGGTAAAGGGGAAACCATGTGGTCATATTCATGATGTCAGGGTGAGGTAAAGGGGAAACCATGTGGTCATATTCATTATTCATGATGTCAGGCTGAGGTAAAAGGGAAACCATGTGGTCATATTCATGATGTCAGGTTGAGGTAAAGGGGAAACCATGTGGTCATATTCATTATTCATGATGTCAGGTTGAGATAAAGGGGAAACCATGTGGTCATTATTCATGATGTCAGGTTGAGGTAAAGGGGAAACCATGTGGTCATATTCATGATGTCAGGCTGAGGTAAAGGGGAAACCATGTGGTCATATTCATGATGTCAGGTTGAGGTAAAGGGGAAACCATGTGGTCATATTCATGATGTCAGGTTGAGGTAAAGGGGAAACCATGTGGTCATATTCATTATTCATGATGTCAGGTTGAGGTAAAGGGGAAACCATGTGGTCATATTCATGATGTCAGGTTGAGGTAAAGGGGAAACCATGTGGTCATATTCATGATGTCAGGCTGAGGTAAAGGGGAAACCATGTGGTCATATTCATGATGTCAGGCTGAGGTAAAGGGGAAACCATGTGGTCATAATCATGATGTCAGGCTGAGGTAAAGGGGAAACCATGTGGTCATATTCATGATGTCAGGCTGAGGTAAAGGGGAAACCATGTGGTCATATTCATGATGCCAGGCTGAGGTAAAGGGGAAACCATGTGGTCATATTCATGATGTCAGGCTGAGGTAAAGGGGAAACCATGTGGTCATATTCATGATGTCAGGCTGAGGTAAAGGGGAAACCATGTGGTCATATTCATGATGCCAGGCTGAGGTAAAGGGGAAACCATGTGGTCATATTCATGATGTCAGGTTGAGGTAAAGGGGAAACCATGTGGTCATATTCATGATGTCAGGCTGAGGTAAAGGGGAAACCATGTGGTCATATTCATGATGTCAGGCTGAGGTAAAGGGGAGACCATGTGGTCATATTCATTATTCATGATGTGTCAGGTTGAGGTAAAGGGGAGACCATGTGGTCATATTCATTATTCATGATGTCAGGCTGAGGTAAAGGGGAAACCATGTGGTCATATTCATTATTCATGATGTCAGGTTGAGGTAAAGGGGAAACCATGTGGTCATATTCATTATTCATGATGTCAGGTTGAGGTAAAGGGGAAACCATGTGGTCATATTCATTATTCATGATGTCAGGTTGAGGTAAAGGGGAAACCATGTGGTCATATTCATTATTCATGATGTCAGGTTGAGGTAAAGGGGAAACCATGTGGTCATTTTCATTATTCATGATGTCAGGCTGAGGTAAAGGGGAAACCATGTGGTCATATTCATTATTCATGATGTCAGGCTGAGGTAAAGGGGAAACCATGTGGTCATATTCATTATTCATGATGTCAGGCTGAGGTAAAGGGGAAACCATGTGGTCATATTCATTATTCATGATGTCAGGCTGAGGTAAAGGGGAAACCATGTGGTCATATTCATCATTCATGATGTCAGGTTGAGGTAAAGGGGAAACCATGTGGTCATATTCATTATTCATGATGTCAGGCTGAGGTAAAGGGGAACCATGTGGTCATATTCATTATTCATGATGTCAGGCTGAGGTAAAGGGGAAACCATGTGGTCATATTCATTATTCATGATGTCAGGTTGAGGTAAAGGGGAAACCATGTGGTCATATTCATTATTCATGATGTCAGGCTGAGGTAAAGGGGAAACCATGTGGTCATTATTCATTAGTCATGATGTCAGGCTGAGGTAAAGGGGAAACCATGTGGTCATATTCATGATGTCAGGTTGAGGTAAAGGGGAAACCATGTGGTCATATTCATGATGTCAGGTTGAGGTAAAGGGGAAACCATGTGGTCATATTCATGATGTCAGGCTGAGGTAAAGGGGAAACCATGTGGTCATATTCATGATGTCAGGTTGAGGTAAAGGGGAAACCATGTGGTCATATTCATTATTCATGATGTCAGGTTGAGGTAAAGGGGAAACCATGTGGTCATATTCATTATTCATGATGTCAGGTTGAGGTAAAGGGGAACCATGTGGTGATATTCATGATGTCAGGCTGAGGTAAAGGGGAAACCATGTGGTCATTATTCATGATGTCAGGTTGAGGTAAAGGGGAAACCATGTGGTCATATTCATGATGTCAGGGTGAGGTAAAGGGGAAACCATGTGGTCATATTCATTATTCATGATGTCAGGCTGAGGTAAAAGGGAAACCATGTGGTCATATTCATGATGTCAGGTTGAGGTAAAGGGGAAACCATGTGGTCATATTCATTATTCATGATGTCAGGTTGAGATAAAGGGGAAACCATGTGGTCATTATTCATGATGTCAGGTTGAGGTAAAGGGGAAACCATGTGGTCATATTCATGATGTCAGGCTGAGGTAAAGGGGAAACCATGTGGTCATATTCATGATGTCAGGTTGAGGTAAAGGGGAAACCATGTGGTCATATTCATGATGTCAGGTTGAGGTAAAGGGGAAACCATGTGGTCATATTCATTATTCATGATGTCAGGTTGAGGTAAAGGGGAAACCATGTGGTCATATTCATGATGTCAGGTTGAGGTAAAGGGGAAACCATGTGGTCATATTCATGATGTCAGGCTGAGGTAAAGGGGAAACCATGTGGTCATATTCATGATGTCAGGCTGAGGTAAAGGGGAAACCATGTGGTCATAATCATGATGTCAGGCTGAGGTAAAGGGGAAACCATGTGGTCATATTCATGATGTCAGGCTGAGGTAAAGGGGAAACCATGTGGTCATATTCATGATGTCAGGCTGAGGTAAAGGGGAAACCATGTGGTCATATTCATGATGTCAGGCTGAGGTAAAGGGGAAACCATGTGGTCATATTCATGATGTCAGGCTGAGGTAAAGGGGAAACCATGTGGTCATATTCATGATGTCAGGCTGAGGTAAAGGGGAAACCATGTGGTCATATTCATGATGTCAGGCTGAGGTAAAGGGGAAACCATGTGGTCATATTCATGATGTCAGGCTGAGGTAAAGGGGAAACCATGTGGTCATATTCATGATGTCAGGCTGAGGTAAAGGGGAAACCATGTGGTCATATTCATGATGTCAGGTTGAGGTAAAGGGGAAACCATGTGGTCATATTCATGATGTCAGGTTGAGGTAAAGGGGAAACCATATGGTCATATTCATTATTCATGATGTCAGGTTGAGGTAAAGGGGAAACCATGTGGTCATATTCATGATGTCAGGTTGAGGTAAAGGGGAAACCATGTGGTCATATTCATGATGTCAGGCTGAGGTAAAGGGGAAACCATGTGGTCATATTCATGATGTCAGGCTGAGGTAAAGGGGAAACCATGTGGTCATAATCATGATGTCAGGCTGAGGTAAAGGGGAAACCATGTGGTCATATTCATGATGTCAGGCTGAGGTAAAGGGGAAACCATGTGGTCATATTCATGATGTCAGGCTGAGGTAAAGGGGAAACCATGTGGTCATATTCATGATGTCAGGCTGAGGTAAAGGGGAAACCATGTGGTCATATTCATGATGTCAGGCTGAGGTAAAGGGGAAACCATGTGGTCATATTCATGATGTCAGGCTGAGGTAAAGGGGAAACCATGTGGTCATATTCATGATGTCAGGCTGAGGTAAAGGGGAAACCATGTGGTCATATTCATGATGTCAGGCTGAGGTAAAGGGGAAACCATGTGGTCATATTCATGATGCCAGGCTGAGGTAAAGGGGAAACCATGTGGTCATATTCATGATGTCAGGTTGAGGTAAAGGGGAAACCATGTGGTCATATTCATGATGTCAGGCTGAGGTAAAGGGGAAACCATGTGGTCATATTCATGATGTCAGGCTGAGGTAAAGGGGAGACCATGTGGTCATATTCATTATTCATGATGTGTCAGGTTGAGGTAAAGGGGAGACCATGTGGTCATATTCATTATTCATGATGTCAGGCTGAGGTAAAGGGGAAACCATGTGGTCATATTCATTATTCATGATGTCAGGTTGAGGTAAAGGGGAAACCATGTGGTCATATTCATTATTCATGATGTCAGGTTGAGGTAAAGGGGAAACCATGTGGTCATATTCATTATTCATGATGTCAGGTTGAGGTAAAGGGGAAACCATGTGGTCATATTCATTATTCATGATGTCAGGTTGAGGTAAAGGGGAAACCATGTGGTCATTTTCATTATTCATGATGTCAGGCTGAGGTAAAGGGGAAACCATGTGGTCATATTCATTATTCATGATGTCAGGTTGAGGTAAAGGGGAAACCATGTGGTCATATTCATTATTCATGATGTCAGGTTGAGGTAAAGGGGAAACCATGTGGTCATATTCATTATTCATGATGTCAGGTTGAGGTAAAGGGGAAACCATGTGGTCATATTCATTATTCATGATGTCAGGTTGAGGTAAAGGGGAAACCATGTGGTCATTTTCATTATTCATGATGTCAGGCTGAGGTAAAGGGGAAACCATGTGGTCATATTCATTATTCATGATGTCAGGCTGAGGTAAAGTCGAAACCATGTGGTCATATTCATTATTCATGATGTCAGGCTGAGGTAAAGGGGAAACCATGTGGTCATATTCATTATTCATGATGTCAGGCTGAGGTAAAGGGGAAACCATGTGGTCATATTCATCATTCATGATGTCAGGTTGAGGTAAAGGGGAAACCATGTGGTCATATTCATTATTCATGATGTCAGGCTGAGGTAAAGGGGAACCATGTGGTCATATTCATTATTCATGATGTCAGGCTGAGGTAAAGGGGAAACCATGTGGTCATATTCATTATTCATGATGTCAGGTTGAGGTAAAGGGGAAACCATGTGGTCATATTCATTATTCATGATGTCAGGCTGAGGTAAAGGGGAAACCATGTGGTCATTATTCATTAGTCATGATGTCAGGCTGAGGTAAAGGGGAAACCATGTGGTCATATTCATGATGTCAGGTTGAGGTAAAGGGGAAACCATGTGGTCATATTCATGATGTCAGGTTGAGGTAAAGGGGAAACCATGTGGTCATATTCATGATGTCAGGTTGAGGTAAAGGGGAAACCATGTGGTCATTATTCATGATGTCAGGTTGAGGTAAAGGGGAAACCATGTGGTCATATTCATGATGTCAGGCTGAGGTAAAGGGGAAACCATGTGGTCATATTCATGATGTCAGGTTGAGGTAAAGGGGAAACCATGTGGTCATATTCATGATGTCAGGTTGAGGTAAAGGGGAAACCATGTGGTCATATTCATGATGTCAGGTTGAGGTAAAGGGGAAACCATGTGGTCATATTCATGATGTCAGGCTGAGGTAAAGGGGAAACCATGTGGTCATATTCATGATGTCAGGTTGAGGTAAAGGGGAAACCATGTGGTCATATTCATTATTCATGATGTCAGGTTGAGGTAAAGGGGAAACCATGTGGTCATATTCATTATTCATGATGTCAGGTTGAGGTAAAGGGGAACCATGTGGTGATATTCATGATGTCAGGCTGAGGTAAAGGGGAAACCATGTGGTCATTATTCATGATGTCAGGTTGAGGTAAAGGGGAAACCATGTGGTCATATTCATGATGTCAGGGTGAGGTAAAGGGGAAACCATGTGGTCATATTCATTATTCATGATGTCAGGCTGAGGTAAAAGGGAAACCATGTGGTCATATTCATGATGTCAGGTTGAGGTAAAGGGGAAACCATGTGGTCATATTCATGATGTCAGGCTGAGGTAAAGGGGAAACCATGTGGTCATATTCATGATGTCAGGTTGAGGTAAAGGGGAAACCATGTGGTCATATTCATGATGTCAGGTTGAGGTAAAGGGGAAACCATGTGGTCATATTCATTATTCATGATGTCAGGTTGAGGTAAAGGGGAAACCATGTGGTCATATTCATGATGTCAGGTTGAGGTAAAGGGGAAACCATGTGGTCATATTCATGATGTCAGATTGAGGTAAAGGGGAAACAAAGTGGTCATATTCATGATGTCAGGTTGAGGTAAAGGGGAAACCATGTGGTCATATTCATGATGTCAGGCTGAGGTAAAGGGGAAACCATGTGGTCATAATCATGATGTCAGGCTGAGGTAAAGGGGAAACCATGTGGTCATATTCATGATGTCAGGCTGAGGTAAAGGGGAAACCATGTGGTCATATTCATGATGTCAGGCTGAGGTAAAGGGGAAACCATGTGGTCATATTCATGATGTCAGGCTGAGGTAAAGGGGAAACCATGTGGTCATATTCATGATGTCAGGCTGAGGTAAAGGGGAAACCATGTGGTCATATTCATGATGTCAGGCTGAGGTAAAGGGGAAACCATGTGGTCATATTCATGATGTCAGGCTGAGGTAAAGGGGAAACCATGTGGTCATATTCATGATGTCAGGCTGAGGTAAAGGGGAAACCATGTGGTCATATTCATGATGCCAGGCTGAGGTAAAGGGGAAACCATGTGGTCATATTCATGATGTCAGGTTGAGGTAAAGGGGAAACCATGTGGTCATATTCATGATGTCAGGCTGAGGTAAAGGGGAAACCATGTGGTCATATTCATGATGTCAGGCTGAGGTAAAGGGGAGACCATGTGGTCATATTCATTATTCATGATGTGTCAGGTTGAGGTAAAGGGGAGACCATGTGGTCATATTCATTATTCATGATGTCAGGCTGAGGTAAAGGGGAAACCATGTGGTCATATTCATTATTCATGATGTCAGGTTGAGGTAAAGGGGAAACCATGTGGTCATATTCATTATTCATGATGTCAGGTTGAGGTAAAGGGGAAACCATGTGGTCATATTCATTATTCATGATGTCAGGTTGAGGTAAAGGGGAAACCATGTGGTCATATTCATTATTCATGATGTCAGGTTGAGGTAAAGGGGAAACCATGTGGTCATTTTCATTATTCATGATGTCAGGCTGAGGTAAAGGGGAAACCATGTGGTCATATTCATTATTCATGATGTCAGGCTGAGGTAAAGGGGAAACCATGTGGTCATATTCATTATTCATGATGTCAGGCTGAGGTAAAGGGGAAACCATGTGGTCATATTCATTATTCATGATGTCAGGCTGAGGTAAAGGGGAAACCATGTGGTCATATTCATCATTCATGATGTCAGGTTGAGGTAAAGGGGAAACCATGTGGTCATATTCATTATTCATGATGTCAGGCTGAGGTAAAGGGGAACCATGTGGTCATATTCATTATTCATGATGTCAGGCTGAGGTAAAGGGGAAACCATGTGGTCATATTCATTATTCATGATGTCAGGTTGAGGTAAAGGGGAAACCATGTGGTCATATTCATTATTCATGATGTCAGGCTGAGGTAAAGGGGAAACCATGTGGTCATTATTCATTAGTCATGATGTCAGGCTGAGGTAAAGGGGAAACCATGTGGTCATATTCATGATGTCAGGTTGAGGTAAAGGGGAAACCATGTGGTCATATTCATGATGTCAGGTTGAGGTAAAGGGGAAACCATGTGGTCATATTCATGATGTCAGGTTGAGGTAAAGGGGAAACCATGTGGTCATTATTCATGATGTCAGGTTGAGGTAAAGGGGAAACCATGTGGTCATATTCATGATGTCAGGCTGAGGTAAAGGGGAAACCATGTGGTCATATTCATGATGTCAGGTTGAGGTAAAGGGGAAACCATGTGGTCATATTCATGATGTCAGGTTGAGGTAAAGGGGAAACCATGTGGTCATATTCATGATGTCAGGTTGAGGTAAAGGGGAAACCATGTGGTCATATTCATTATTCATGATGTCAGGTTGAGATAAAGGGGAAACCATGTGGTCATATTCATGATGTCAGGTTGAGGTAAAGGGGAAACCATGTGGTCATATTCATTATTCATGATGTCAGGCTGAGGTAAAGGGGAAACCATGTGGTCATATTCATGATGTCAGGCTGAGGTAAAGGGGAAACCATGTGGTCATATTCATGATGTCAGGCTGAGGTAAAGGGGAAACCATGTGGTCATATTCATGATGTCAGGCTGAGGTAAAGGGGAAACCATGTGGTCATATTCATTATTCATGATGTCAGGTTGAGATAAAGGGGAAACCATGTGGTCATTATTCATGATGTCAGGTTGAGGTAAAGGGGAAACCATGTGGTCATATTCATGATGTCAGGCTGAGGTAAAGGGGAAACCATGTGGTCATATTCATGATGTCAGGTTGAGGTAAAGGGGAAACCATGTGGTCATATTCATGATGTCAGGTTGAGGTAAAGGGGAAACCATGTGGTCATATTCATTATTCATGATGTCAGGTTGAGGTAAAGGGGAAACCATGTGGTCATATTCATGATGTCAGGCTGAGGTAAAGGGGAAACCATGTGGTCGTATTCATGATGTCAGGCTGAGGTAAAGGGGAAACCATGTGGTCATATTCATGATGTCAGGCTGAGGTAAAGGGGAAACCATGTGGTCATATTCATGATGTCAGGCTGAGGTAAAGGGGAAACCATGTGGTCATATTCATGATGTCAGGCTGAGGTAAAGGGGAAACCATGTGGTCATATTCATGATGTCAGGCTGAGGTAAAGGGGAAACCATGTGGTCATATTCATGATGTCAGGCTGAGGTAAAGGGGAAACCATGTGGTCATATTCATGATGTCAGGTTGAGGTAAAGGGGAAACCATGTGGTCATATTCATGATGTCAGGCTGAGGTAAAGGGGAAACCATGTGGTCATATTCATGATGTCAGGCTGAGGTAAAGGGGAGACCATGTGGTCATATTCATTATTCATGATGTGTCAGGTTGAGGTAAAGGGGAAACCATGTGGTCATATTCATTATTCATGATGTCAGGTTGAGGTAAAGGGGAAACCATGTGGTCATATTCATTATTCATGATGTCAGGCTGAGGTAAAGGGGAAACCATGTGGTCATATTCATTATTCATGATGTCAGGCTGAGGTAAAGGGGAAACCATGTGGTCATATTCATTATTCATGATGTCAGGCTGAGGTAAAGGGGAAACCATGTGGTCATATTCATTATTCATGATGTCAGGCTGAGGTAAAGGGGAAACCATGTGGTCATATTCATCATTCATGATGTCAGGTTGAGGTAAAGGGGAAACCATGTGGTCATATTCATTATTCATGATGTCAGGCTGAGGTAAAGGGGAACCATGTGGTCATATTCATTATTCATGATGTCAGGCTGAGGTAAAGGGGAAACCATGTGGTCATATTCATTATTCATGATGTCAGGTTGAGGTAAAGGGGAAACCATGTGGTCATATTCATTATTCATGATGTCAGGCTGAGGTAAAGGGGAAACCATGTGGTCATTATTCATTAGTCATGATGTCAGGCTGAGGTAAAGGGGAAACCATGTGGTCATATTCATGATGTCAGGTTGAGGTAAAGGGGAAACCATGTGGTCATATTCATGATGTCAGGTTGAGGTAAAGGGGAAACCATGTGGTCATATTCATGATGTCAGGTTGAGGTAAAGGGGAAACCATGTGGTCATTATTCATGATGTCAGGTTGAGGTAAAGGGGAAACCATGTGGTCATATTCATGATGTCAGGCTGAGGTAAAGGGGAAACCATGTGGTCATATTCATGATGTCAGGTTGAGGTAAAGGGGAAACCATGTGGTCATATTCATGATGTCAGGTTGAAGGTAAGGGGAAACCATGTGGTCATATTCATGATGTCAGGTTGAGGTAAAGGGGAAACCATGTGGTCATATTCATTATTCATGATGTCAGGTTGAGATAAGGGGAAACCATGTGGTCATATTCATGATGTCAGGTTGAGGTAAAGGGGAACCATGTGGTCATATTCATTATTCATGATGTCAGGGCTGAGGTAAAGGGGAAACCATGTGGTCATATTCATGATGTCAGGTTGAGGTAAAGGGGAAACCATGTGGTCATATTCATGATGTCAGGCTGAGGTAAAGGGGAAACCATGTGGTCATAATCATGATGTCAGGCTGAGGTAAGGGGAAACCATGTGGTCATATTCATGATGTCAGGCTGAGGTAAAGGGGAAACCATGTGGTCATATTCATGATGTCAGGCTGAGGTAAAGGGGAACCATGTGGTCATATTCATGATGTCAGGCTGAGGTAAAGGGGAAACCATGTGGTCATATTCATGATGTCAGGCTGAGGTAAAGGGGAAACCATGTGGTCATATTCATGATGTCAGGCTGAGGTAAGGGGAAACCATGTGGTCATATTCATGATGTCAGGCTGAGGTAAAGGGGAAACCATGTGGTCATATTCATGATGTCAGGCTGAGGTAAAGGGGAAACCATGTGGTCAATTCATGATGCCAGGCTGAGGTAAAGGGGAAACCATGTGGTCATATTCATGATGTCAGGTTGAGGTAAAGGGGAAACCATGTGGGTCATATTCATGATGTCAGGCTGAGGTAAAGGGGAAACCATGTGGTCATATTCATGATGTCAGGCTGAGGTAAAGGGGAGACCATGTGGTCATATTCATCATTCATGATGTCAGGTTGAGGTAAAGGGGAAACCATGTGGTCATATTCATTATTCATGATGTCAGGCTGAGGTAAAGGGGAACCATGTGGTCATATTCATTATTCATGATGTCAGGCTGAGGTAAGGGAAACCATGTGGTCATATTCATTATTCATGATGTCAGGTTGAGGTAAAGGGGAAACCATGTGGTCATATTCATTATTCATGATGTCAGGTTGAGGTAAAGGGGAAACCATGTGGTCATATTCATTATTCATGATGTCAGGTTGAGGTAAAGGGGAAACCATGTGGTCATATTCATTATTCATGATGTCAGGTTGAGGTAAAGGGGAAACCATGTGGTCATTTTCATTATTCATGATGTCAGGCTGAGGTAAAGGGGAAACCATGTGGTCATATTCATTATTCATGATGTCAGGCTGAGGTAAAGGGGAAACCATGTGGTCATATTCATTATTCATGATGTCAGGCTGAGGTAAAGGGGAAACCATGTGGTCATATTCATTATTCATGATGTCAGGCTGAGGTAAAGGGGAAACCATGTGGTCATATTCATCATTCATGATGTCAGGTTGAGGTAAAGGGGAAACCATGTGGTCATATTCATTATTCATGATGTCAGGCTGAGGTAAAGGGGAACCATGTGGTCATATTCATTATTCATGATGTCAGGCTGAGGTAAAGGGGAAACCATGTGGTCATATTCATTATTCATGATGTCAGGTTGAGGTAAAGGGGAAACCATGTGGTCATATTCATTATTCATGATGTCAGGCTGAGGTAAAGGGGAAACCATGTGGTCATTATTCATTAGTCATGATGTCAGGCTGAGGTAAAGGGGAAACCATGTGGTCATATTCATGATGTCAGGTTGAGGTAAAGGGGAAACCATGTGGTCATATTCATGATGTCAGGTTGAGGTAAAGGGGAAACCATGTGGTCATATTCATGATGTCAGGTTGAGGTAAAGGGGAAACCATGTGGTCATTATTCATGATGTCAGGTTGAGGTAAAGGGGAAACCATGTGGTCATATTCATGATGTCAGGCTGAGGTAAAGGGGAAACCATGTGGTCATATTCATGATGTCAGGTTGAGGTAAAGGGGAAACCATGTGGTCATATTCATGATGTCAGGTTGAGGTAAAGGGGAAACCATGTGGTCATATTCATGATGTCAGGTTGAGGTAAAGGGGAAACCATGTGGTCATATTCATTATCATGATGTCAGGTTGAGATAAAGGGGAAACCATGTGGTCATATTCATGATGTCAGGTTGAGGTAAAGGGGAAACCATGTGGTCATATTCATTATTCATGATGTCAGGCTGAGGTAAAGGGAAACCATGTGGTCATATTCATGATGTCAGGCTGAGGTAAAGGGGAAACCATGTGGTCATATTCATGATGTCAGGCTGAGGTAAAGGGGAAACCATGTGGTCATATTCATGATGTCAGGCTGAGGTAAAGGGGAAACCATGTGGTCATATTCATTATTCATGATGTCAGGTTGAGATAAAGGGGAAACCATGTGGTCATTATTCATGATGTCAGGTTGAGGTAAAGGGGAAACCATGTGGTCATATTCATGATGTCAGGCTGAGGTAAAGGGAAACCATGTGGTCATATTCATGATGTCAGGTTGAGGTAAAGGGGAAACCATGTGGTCATATTCATGATGTCAGGTTGAGGTAAAGGGGAAAACCATGTGGTCATATTCATTATTCATGATGTCAGGTTGAGGTAAAGGGGAAACCATGTGGTCATATTCATGATGTCAGGCTGAGGTAAAGGGGAAACCATGTGGTCGTATTCATGATGTCAGGCTGAGGTAAAGGGGAAACCATGTGGTCATATTCATGATGTCAGGCTGAGGTAAAGGGGAACCATGTGGTCATATTCATGATGTCAGGCTGAGGTAAAGGGGAAACCATGTGGTCATATTCATGATGTCAGGCTGAGGTAAAGGGGAAACCATGTGGTCATATTCATGATGTCAGGCTGAGGTAAAGGGGAACCATGTGGTCATATTCATGATGTCAGGCTGAGGTAAAGGGGAAACCATGTGGTCATATTCATGATGTCAGGTTGAGGTAAGGGGAAACCATGTGGTCATATTCATGATGTCAGGCTGAGGTAAAGGGGAAACCATGTGGTCATATTCATGATGTCAGGCTGAGGTAAAGGGGAGACCATGTGGTCATATTCATTATTCATGATGTGTCAGGTTGAGGTAAAGGGGAAACCATGTGGTCATATTCATTATTCATGATGTCAGGTTGAGGTAAAGGGAAACCATGTGGTCATATTCATTATTCATGATGTCAGGCTGAGGTAAAGGGGAAACCATGTGGTCATTTCATTATTCATGATGTCAGGCTGAGGTAAAGGGGAAACCATGTGGTCATATTCATTATTCATGATGTCAGGCTGAGGTAAAGGGGAAACCATGTGGTCATATTCATTATTCATGATGTCAGGCTGAGGTAAAGGGGAAACCATGTGGTCATATTCATCATTCATGATGTCAGGTTGAGGTAAAGGGGAAACCATGTGGTCATATCATTATTCATGATGTCAGGCTGAGGTAAAGGGGAACCATGTGGTCATATTCATTATTCATGATGTCAGGCTGAGGTAAAGGGGAAACCATGTGGTCATATTCATTATTCATGATGTCAGGTTGAGGTAAAGGGGAAACCATGTGGTCATATTCATTATTCATGATGTCAGGCTGAGGTAAAGGGGAAACCATGTGGTCATTATTCATTAGTCATGATGTCAGGCTGAGGTAAAGGGGAAACCATTGGTCATATTCATGATGTCAGGTTGAGGTAAAGGGGAACCATGTGGTCATATTCATGATGTCAGGTTGAGGTAAAGGGGAAACCATGTGGTCATATTCATGATGTCAGGTTGAGGTAAAGGGGAAACCATGTGGTCATTATTCATGATGTCAGGTTGAGGTAAAGGGGAAACCATGTGGTCATATTCATGATGTCAGGGCTGAGGTAAAGGGGGAAACCATGTGGTCATATTCATGATGTCAGGTTGAGGTAAAGGGGAAACCATGTGGTCATATTCATGATGTCAGGTTGAGGTAAAGGGGAAACCATGTGGTCATATTCATGATGTCAGGTTGAGGTAAAGGGGAAACCATGTGGTCATATTCATTATTCATGATGTCAGGTTGAGATAAAGGGGAAACCATGTGGTCATATTCATGATGTCAGGTTGAGGTAAAGGGGAAACCATGTGGTCATATTCATTATTCATGATGTCAGGCTGAGGTAAAGGGGAAACCAATGTGGTCATATTCATGATGTCAGGTTGAGGTAAAGGGGAAACCATGTGGTCATATTCATGATGTCAGGTTGAGGTATAAGGGGAAACCATGTGGTCCATATTCATGATGTCAGGCTGAGGTAAAGGGGAAACCATGTGGTCATATTCATGATGTCAGGCTGAGGTAAAGGGGAAACCATGTGGTCATATTCATGATGTCAGGCTGAGGTAAAGGGGAAACCATGTGGTCATATTCATGATGTCAGGCTGAGGTAAAGGGGAAACCATGTGGTCATATTCATGATGTCAGGCTGAGGTAAAGGGGAAACCATGTGGTCATATTCATTATTCATGATGTCAGGTTGAGGTAAAGGGGAAACCATGTGGTCATATTCATGATGTCAGGCTGAGGTAAAGGGGAAAACCATGTGGTCATATTCATTATTCATGATGTCAGGCTGAGGTAAAGGGGAAACCAGTGGTCATTATTCATTAGTCATGATGTCAGGCTGAGGTAAAGGGGAAACCATGTGGTCATATTCATGATGTCAGGTTGAGGTAAAGGGGAAACCATGTGGTCATATTCATGATGTCAGGTTGAGGTAAAGGGGAAACCATGTGGTCATATTCATGATGTCAGGTTGAGGTAAAGGGGAAACCATGTGGTCATTATTCATGATGTCAGGTGAGGTAAAGGGGAAACCATGTGGTCATATTCATGATGTTCAGGCTGAGGTAAAGGGGAAACCATGTGGTCATATTCATGATGTCAGGTTGAGGTAAAGGGAAACCATGTGGTCCATATTCATGATGTCAGGTTGAGGTAAAGGGGAAACCATGTGGGTCATATTCATGAATGTCAGGTTGAGGTAAAGGGGAAACCATGTGGTCATATTCATTATTCATGATGTCAGGTTGAGATAAAGGGGAAACCATGTGGTCATATTCATGATGTCAGGTTGAGGTAAAGGGGAAACCATGTGGTCATATTCATTATTCATGATGTCAGGCTGAGGTAAAGGGGAAACCATGTGGTCATATTCATGATGTCAGGTTGAGGTAAAGGGGAAACCATGTGGTCATATTCATGATGTCAGGTTGAGGTAAGGGGAAACCATGTGGTCATATTCATGATGTCAGGCTGAGGTAAAGGGGGAAACCATGTGGTCATATTCATGATGTCAGGCTGAGGTAAAGGGGAAACCATGTGGTCATATTCATGATGTCAGGCTGAGGTAAAGGGGAAACCATGTGGTCATATTCATGATGTCAGGCTGAGGTAAAAGGGAAACCATGTGGTCATAATTCATGATGTCAGGCTGAGGTAAAGGGGAAACCATGTGGTCATATTCATTATTCATGATGTCAGGTTGAGGTAAAGGGGAAACCATGTGGTCATATTCATGATGTCAGGCTGAGGTAAAGGGGAAACCATGTGGTCATATTCATGATGTTCCAGGCTGAGGTAAAGGGGAACCATGTGGGTCATATTCATTATTCATGATGTCAGGTTGAGGTAAAGGGGAACCATGTGGTCGTATTCATGATGTCAGGTTGAGGTAAAGGGGAAACCATGTGGTCATATTCATGATGTCAGGTTGAGGTAAAGGGGAAACGCATGTGGGTCATATTCATTATTCATGATGTCAGGCTGAGGTAAAAGGGGAAACCATGTGGTCATTCATGATGTCAGGCTGAGGTAAAGGGGAAACCATGTGGTCATATTCATGATGTCAGGCTGAGGTAAAGGGAAACCATGTGGTCATATTCATGATGTCAGGCTGAGGTAAAGGGGAAACCATAGTGGTCATATTCATGATGTCAGGCTGAGGTAAAGGGGAAACCATGTGGTCATATTCCATGATGTCAGGCTGAGGTAAAGGGGGAAACCATGTGGTCATATTCATGATGTCAGGTTGAGGTAAAGGGGAAACCATGTGGTCATATTCATGATGTCAGGTTGAGGTAAAGGGGAAACCATGTGTCATATTCATGATGTCAGGCTGAGGTAAAGGGGAAACCATGTGGTCATATTCATTATTCATGATGTCAGGCTGAGGTAAAGGGGAAACCATGTGGTCATATTCATGATGTCAGGCTGAGGTAAAGGGGAAACCATGTGGTCATATTCATGATGTCAGGTTGAGGTAAAGGGGGAAACCATGTGGTCATATTCATGATGTCAGGTTGAGGTAAAGGGGAAACCATGTGGTCATATTCATGATGTCAGGTTGAGGTAAAGGGGAAACCATGTGGTCATATTCATGATGTCAGGTTGAGGTAAAGGGGAACCATGTGGTCATATTCATGATGTCAGGTTGAGGTAAAGGGGGAAACCATGTGGTCATATTCAATGATGTCAGGTTGAGGTAAAGGGGAAACCATGTGGTCATATTCATTATTCATGATGTCAGGTTGAGGTAAAGGGGAAACCATGTGGTCATATTCATGATGTCAGGCTGAGGTAAAGGGGAAACCATGTGGTCATATTCATGATGTCAGGCTGAGGTAAAGGGGAAACCATGTGGGTCATATTCATTATTCATGATGTCAGGCTGAGGTAAAGGGGAAACCATGTGGTCATATTCATGATGTCAGGCTGAGGTAAAGGGGAAACCATGTGGTCCATATTCATGATGTCAGGTTGAGGTAAAGGGGAACCATGTGGTCATATTCATGATGTTCAGGTTGAGGTAAGGGGAAACCATGTTGGTCATATTCATGATGTCAGGCTGAGGTAAAGGGGAAACCATGTGGTCATATTCATGATGTCAGGTTGAGGTAAAGGGGAAACCATGTGGCCATATTCATGATGTCAGGTTGAGGTAAAGGGGAAACCATGTGGTCATATTCATTATTCATGATGTCAGGTTGAGGTAAAGGGGAAACCATGTGGTCATATTCATGATGTCAGGCTGAGGTAAAGGGGAAACCATGTGGTCATATTCGTTATTCATGATGTCAGGCTGAGGTAAAGGGGAAACCATGTGGTCATATTCGTTATTCATGATGTCAGGCTGAGGTAAAGGGGAAACCATGTGGTCATATTCATGATGTCAGGCTGAGGTAAAGGGGAAACCATGTGGTCATATTCGTTATTCATGATGTCAGGCTGAGGTAAAGGGGAAACCATGTGGTCATATTCGTTATTCATGATGTCAGGCTGAGGTAAAGGGGAAACCATGTGGTCATATTCATGATGTCAGGTTGAGGTAAAGGGGAAACCATGTGGTCATATTCATGATGTCAGGCTGAGGTAAAGGGGAACCATGTGGTCATATTCATGATGTCAGGTTGAGGTAAAGGGGAAACCATGTGGTCATATTCATTATTCATGATGTCAGGCTGAGGTAAAGGGGAAACCATGTGGTCATATTCATGATGTCAGGCTGAGGTAAAGGGGAACCATGTGGTCATATTCATGATGTCAGGCTGAGGTAAAGGGGAAACCATGTGGTCATATTCATGATGTCAGGCTGAGGTAAAGGGGAAACCATGTGGTCATATTCATGATGTCAGGTTGAGGTAAAGGGGAAACCATGTGGTCATATTCATGATGTCAGGCTGAGGTAAAGGGGAACCATGTGGTCATATTCATTATTCATGATGTCAGGTTGAGGTAAAGGGGAAACCATGTGGTCATATTCATTATTCATGATGTCAGGTTGAGGTAAAGGGGAAACCATGTGGTCATATTCATTATTCATGATGTCAGGCTGAGGTAAAGGGGAAACCATGTGGTCATATTCATGATGTCAGGTTGAGGTAAAGGGGAAACCATGTGGTCATATTCATGATGTCAGGCTGAGGTAAAGGGGAAACCATGTGGTCATATTCATGATGTCAGGCTGAGGTAAAGGGGAAACCATGTGGTCATATTCATGATGTCAGGCTGAGGTAAAGGGGAAACCATGTGGTCATATTCATGATGTCAGGCTGAGGTAAAGGGGAAACCATGTGGTCATATTCATGATGTCAGGCTGAGGTAAAGGGGAAACCATGTGGTCATATTCATTATTCATGATGTCAGGTTGAGGTAAAGGGGAAACCATGTGGTCATTATTCATGATGTCAGGTTGAGGTAAAGGGGAAACCATGTGGTCATATTCATTATTCATGATGTCAGGCTGAGGTAAAGGGGAAACCATGTGGTCATATTCATTATTCATGATGTCAGGTTGAGGTAAAGGGGAAACCATGTGGTCATTATTCATGATGTCAGGTTGAGGTAAAGGGGAAACCATGTGGTCATATTCATTATTCATGATGTCAGGCTGAGGTAAAGGGGAAACCATGTGGTCATATTCATGATGTCAGGCTGAGGTAAAGGGGAAACCATGTGGTCATATTCATTATTCATGATGTCAGGCTGAGGTAAAGGGGAAACCATGTGGTCATATTCATTATTCATGATGTCAGGCTGAGGTAAAGGGGAAACCATGTGGTCATATTCATGATGTCAGGCTGAGGTAAAGGGGAAACCATGTGGTCATATTCGTTATTCATGATGTCAGGCTGAGGTAAAGGGGAAACCATGTGGTCATATTCGTTATTCATGATGTCAGGCTGAGGTAAAGGGGAAACCATGTGGTCATATTCATGATGTCAGGTTGAGGTAAAGGGGAAACCATGTGGTCATATTCATGATGTCAGGCTGAGGTAAAGGGGAAACCATGTGGTCATATTCATTATTCATGATGTCAGGCTGAGGTAAAGGGGAAACCATGTGGTCATATTCATGATGTCAGGTTGAGGTAAAGGGGAAACCATGTGGTCATATTCATGATGTCAGGCTGAGGTAAAGGGGAAACCATGTGGTCATATTCATGATGTCAGGCTGAGGTAAAGGGGAAACCATGTGGTCATATTCATGATGTCAGGTTGAGGTAAAGGGGAAACCATGTGGTCATATTCATGATGTCAGGCTGAGGTAAAGGGGAAACCATGTGGTCATATTCATTATTCATGATGTCAGGTTGAGGTAAAGGGGAAACCATGTGGTCATATTCATTATTCATGATGTCAGGTTGAGGTAAAGGGGAAACCATGTGGTCATATTCATTATTCATGATGTCAGGCTGAGGTAAAGGGGAAACCATGTGGTCATTATTCATGATGTCAGGTTGAGGTAAAGGGGAAACCATGTGGTCATATTCATGATGTCAGGCTGAGGTAAAGGGGAAACCATGTGGTCATATTCATGATGTCAGGCTGAGGTAAAGGGGAAACCATGTGGTCATATTCATGATGTCAGGCTGAGGTAAAGGGGAAACCATGTGGTCATATTCATGATGTCAGGCTGAGGTAAAGGGGAAACCATGTGGTCATATTCATGATGTCAGGCTGAGGTAAAGGGGAAACCATGTGGTCATATTCATGATGTCAGGCTGAGGTAAAGGGGAAACCATGTGGTCATTATTCATGATGTCAGGTTGAGGTAAAGGGGAAACCATGTGGTCATATTCATGATGTCAGGTTGAGGTAAAGGGGAAACCATGTGGTCATATTCATTATTCATGATGTCAGGCTGAGGTAAAGGGGAAACCATGTGGTCATATTCATTATTCATGATGTCAGGTTGAGGTAAAGGGGAAACCATGTGGTCATATTCATGATGTCAGGCTGAGGTAAAGGGGAAACCATGTGGTCATATTCATTATTCATGATGTCAGGTTGAGGTAAAGGGGAAACCATGTGGTCATATTCATGATGTCAGGTTGAGGTAAAGGGGAAACCATGTGGTCATATTCATGATGTCAGGCTGAGGTAAAGGGGAAACCATGTGGTCATATTCATGATGTCAGGTTGAGGTAAAGGGGAAACCATGTGGTCATATTCATGATGTCAGGTTGAGGTAAAGGGGAAACCATGTGGTCATATTCATGATGTCAGGCTGAGGTAAAGGGGAAACCATGTCATATTCATATTCATGATGTCAGGTTGAGGTAAAGGGGAAACCATGTGGTCATATTCATGATGTCAGGTTGAGGTAAAGGGGAAACCATGTGGTCATATTCATGATGTCAGGTTGAGGTAAAGGGGAAACCATGTGGTCATATTCATGATGTCAGGTTGAGGTAAAGGGGAAACCATGTGGTCATATTCATTATTCATGATGTCAGGTTGAGGTAAAGGGGAAACCATGTGGTCATATTCATGATGTCAGGCTGAGGTAAAGGGGAAACCATGTGGTCATATTCATTATTCATGATGTCAGGCTGAGGTAAAGGGGAAACCATGTGGTCATATTCATGATGTCAGGTTGAGGTAAAGGGGAAACCATGTGGTCATATTCATGATGTCAGGCTGAGGTAAAGGGGAAACCATGTGGTCATATTCATGATGTCAGGCTGAGGTAAAGGGGAAACCATGTGGTCATATTCATGATGTCAGGCTGAGGTAAAGGGGAAACCATGTGGTCATATTCATGATGTCAGGTTGAGGTAAAGGGGAAACCATGTGGTCATATTCATGATGTCAGGCTGAGGTAAAGGGGAAACCATGTGGTCATATTCATGATGTCAGGTTGAGGTAAAGGGGAACCATGTGGTCATATTCATTATTCATGATGTCAGGCTGAGGTAAAGGGGAAACCATGTGGTCATATTCATGATGTCAGGTTGAGGTAAAGGGAAACCATGTGGTCATATTCATATTCATGATGTCAGGCTGAGGTAAAGGGGAAACCATGTGGTCATATTCATGATGTCAGGTTGAGGTAAAGGGGAAACCATGTGGTCATATTCATGATGTCAGGTTGAGGTAAAGGGGAAACCATGTGGTCATATTCATGATGTCAGGCTGAGGTAAAGGGGAAACCATGTGGTCATATTCATTATTCATGATGTCAGGTTGAGGTAAAGGGGAAACCATGTGGTCATATTCATGATGTCATGATTGAGGTAAAGGGGAAACCATGTGGTCATATTCATTATTCATGATGTCAGGCTGAGGTAAAGGGGAAACCATGTGGTCATATTCATTATTCATGATGTCAGGTTGAGGTAAAGGGGAAACCATGTGGTCATATTCATGATGTCAGGTTGAGGTAAAGGGGAAACCATGTGGTCATATTCATTCATGATGTCAGGCTGAGGTAAAGGGGAAACCATGTGGTCATATTCATGATGTCAGGCTGAGGTAAAGGGGAAACCATGTGGTCATATTCATGATGTCAGGCTGAGGTAAAGGGGAAACCATGTGGTCATATTCATGATGTCAGGTTGAGGTAAAGGGGAAACCATGTGGTCATATTCATGATGTCAGGCTGAGGTAAAGGGGAAACCATGTGGTCATATTCATGATGTCAGGTTGAGGTAAAGGGGAAACCATGTGGTCATTATTCATGATGTCAGGCTGAGGTAAAGGGGAAACCATGTGGTCATATTCATGATGTCAGGTTGAGGTAAAGGGGAAACCATGTGGTCATATTCATGATGTCAGGCTGAGGTAAAGGGGAAACCATGTGGTCATATTCATGATGTCAGGCTGAGGTAAAGGGGAAACCATGTGGTCATATTCATGATGTCAGGCTGAGGTAAAGGGGAAACCATGTGGTCATATTCATTATTCATGATGTCAGGCTGAGGTAAAGGGGAAACCATGTGGTCATATTCATGATGTCAGGTTGAGGTAAAGGGGAAACCATGTGGTCATATTCATTATTCATGATGTCAGGCTGAGGTAAAGGGGAAACCATGTGGTCATATTCATTATTCATGATGTCAGGTTGAGGTAAAGGGGAAACCATGTGGTCATATTCATGATGTCAGGTTGAGGTAAAGGGGAAACCATGTGGTCATATTCATTATTCATGATGTCAGGCTGAGGTAAAGGGGAAACCATGTGGTCATATTCATGATGTCAGGCTGAGGTAAAGGGGAAACCATGTGGTCATATTCATTATTCATGATGTCAGGCTGAGGTAAAGGGGAAACCATGTGGTCATATTCATATTCATGATGTCAGGCTGAGGTAAAGGGGAAACCATGTGGTCATATTCATGATGTCAGGCTGAGGTAAAGGGGAAACCATGTGGTCATATATTCATGATGTCAGGCTGAGGTAAAGGGGAAACCATGTGGTCATATTCATTATTCATGATGTCAGGTTGAGGTAAAGGGGAAACCATGTGGTCATATTCATGATGTCAGGTTGAGGTAAAGGGGAAACCATGTGGTCATATTCATGATGTCAGGCTGAGGTAAAGGGGAAACCATGTGGTCATATTCATGATGTCAGGTTGAGGTAAAGGGGAAACCATGTGGTCATATTCATTATTCATGATGTCAGGCTGAGGTAAAGGGGAAACCATGTGGTCATATTCATGATGTCAGGCTGAGGTAAAGGGGAAACCATGTGGTCATATTCATGATGTCAGGCTGAGGTAAAGGGGAAACCATGTGGTCATATTCATGATGTCAGGCTGAGGTAAAGGGGAAACCATGTGGTCATATTCATGATGTCAGGTTGAGGTAAAGGGGAAACCATGTGGTCATATTCATGATGTCAGGCTGAGGTAAAGGGGAAACCATGTGGTCATATTCATTATTCATGATGTCAGGTTGAGGTAAAGGGGAAACCATGTGGTCATATTCATATTCATGATGTCAGGTTGAGGTAAAGGGGAAACCATGTGGTCATATTCATTATTCATGATGTCAGGCTGAGGTAAAGGGGAAACCATGTGGTCATATTCATGATGTCAGGTTGAGGTAAAGGGGAAACCATGTGGTCATATTCATGATGTCAGGCTGAGGTAAAGGGGAAACCATGTGGTCATATTCATGATGTCAGGCTGAGGTAAAGGGGAAACCATGTGGTCATATTCATGATGTCAGGCTGAGGTAAAGGGGAAACCATGTGGTCATATTCATGATGTCAGGCTGAGGTAAAGGGGAAACCATGTGGTCATATTCATGATGTCAGGTTGAGGTAAAGGGGAAACCATGTGGTCATATTCATGATGTCAGGTTGAGGTAAAGGGGAAACCATGTGGTCATATTCATGATGTCAGGCTGAGGTAAAGGGGAAACCATGTGGTCATATTCATTATTCATGATGTCAGGCTGAGGTAAAGGGGAAACCATGTGGTCATATTCATGATGTCAGGCTGAGGTAAAGGGGAAACCATGTGGTCATATTCATGATGTCAGGTTGAGGTAAAGGGGAAACCATGTGGTCATATTCATGATGTCAGGTTGAGGTAAAGGGGAAACCATGTGGTCATATTCATGATGTCAGGTTGAGGTAAAGGGGAAACCATGTGGTCATATTCATGATGTCAGGTTGAGGTAAAGGGGAAACCATGTGGTCATATTCATGATGTCAGGTTGAGGTAAAGGGGAAACCATGTGGTCATATTCATGATGTCAGGTTGAGGTAAAGGGGAAACCATGTGGTCATATTCATTATTCATGATGTCAGGTTGAGGTAAAGGGGAAACCATGTGGTCATATTCATGATGTCAGGCTGAGGTAAAGGGGAAACCATGTGGTCATATTCATGATGTCAGGCTGAGGTAAAGGGGAAACCATGTGGTCATATTCATTATTCATGATGTCAGGCTGAGGTAAAGGGGAAACCATGTGGTCATATTCATGATGTCAGGCTGAGGTAAAGGGGAAACCATGTGGTCATATTCATGATGTCAGGTTGAGGTAAAGGGGAAACCATGTGGTCATATTCATGATGTCAGGTTGAGGTAAAGGGGAAACCATGTGGTCATATTCATGATGTCAGGCTGAGGTAAAGGGGAAACCATGTGGTCATATTCATGATGTCAGGTTGAGGTAAAGGGGAAACCATGTGGTCATATTCATGATGTCAGGTTGAGGTAAAGGGGAAACCATGTGGTCATATTCATATTCATGATGTCAGGTTGAGGTAAAGGGGAAACCATGTGGTCATATTCATGATGTCAGGCTGAGGTAAAGGGGAAACCATGTGGTCATATTCATTATTCATGATGTCAGGCTGAGGTAAAGGGGAAACCATGTGGTCATATTCATTATTCATGATGTCAGGCTGAGGTAAAGGGGAAACCATGTGGTCATATTCATGATGTCAGGCTGAGGTAAAGGGGAAACCATGTGGTCATATTCATTATTCATGATGTCAGGCTGAGGTAAAGGGGAAACCATGTGGTCATATTCATTATTCATGATGTCAGGCTGAGGTAAAGGGGAAACCATGTGGTCATATTCATGATGTCAGGTTGAGGTAAAGGGGAAACCATGTGGTCATATTCATGATGTCAGGCTGAGGTAAAGGGGAAACCATGTGGTCATATTCATGATGTCAGGTTGAGGTAAAGGGGAACCATGTGGTCATATTCATTATTCATGATGTCAGGCTGAGGTAAAGGGGAAACCATGTGGTCATATTCATGATGTCAGGCTGAGGTAAAGGGGAAACCATGTGGTCATATTCATGATGTCAGGCTGAGGTAAAGGGGAAACCATGTGGTCATATTCATGATGTCAGGCTGAGGTAAAGGGGAAACCATGTGGTCATATTCATGATGTCAGGTTGAGGTAAAGGGGAAACCATGTGGTCATATTCATGATGTCAGGCTGAGGTAAAGGGGAAACCATGTGGTCATATTCATTATTCATGATGTCAGGTTGAGGTAAAGGGGAAACCATGTGGTCATATTCATTATTCATGATGTCAGGTTGAGGTAAAGGGGAAACCATGTGGTCATATTCATTATTCATGATGTCAGGCTGAGGTAAAGGGGAAACCATGTGGTCATATTCATGATGTCAGGTTGAGGTAAAGGGGAAACCATGTGGTCATATTCATGATGTCAGGCTGAGGTAAAGGGGAAACCATGTGGTCATATTCATGATGTCAGGCTGAGGTAAAGGGGAAACCATGTGGTCATATTCATGATGTCAGGCTGAGGTAAAGGGGAAACCATGTGGTCATATTCATGATGTCAGGCTGAGGTAAAGGGGAAACCATGTGGTCATATTCATGATGTCAGGCTGAGGTAAAGGGGAAACCATGTGGTCATATTCATTATTCATGATGTCAGGTTGAGGTAAAGGGGAAACCATGTGGTCATATTCATGATGTCAGGTTGAGGTAAAGGGGAAACCATGTGGTCATATTCATTATTCATGATGTCAGGCTGAGGTAAAGGGGAAACCATGTGGTCATATTCATTATTCATGATGTCAGGTTGAGGTAAAGGGGAAACCATGTGGTCATTATTCATGATGTCAGGTTGAGGTAAAGGGGAAACCATGTGGTCATATTCATTATTCATGATGTCAGGCTGAGGTAAAGGGGAAACCATGTGGTCATATTCATGATGTCAGGCTGAGGTAAAGGGGAAACCATGTGGTCATATTCGTTATTCATGATGTCAGGCTGAGGTAAAGGGGAAACCATGTGGTCATATTCGTTATTCATGATGTCAGGCTGAGGTAAAGGGGAAACCATGTGGTCATATTCATGATGTCAGGCTGAGGTAAAGGGGAAACCATGTGGTCATATTCATTATTCATGATGTCAGGCTGAGGTAAAGGGGAAACCATGTGGTCATATTCGTTATTCATGATGTCAGGCTGAGGTAAAGGGGAAACCATGTGGTCATATTCATGATGTCAGGCTGAGGTAAAGGGGAAACCATGTGGTCATATTCATTATTCATGATGTCAGGCTGAGGTAAAGGGGAAACCATGTGGTCATATTCATTATTCATGATGTCAGGCTGAGGTAAAGGGGAAACCATGTGGTCATATTCATGATGTCAGGTTGAGGTAAAGGGGAAACCATGTGGTCATATTCATGATGTCAGGCTGAGGTAAAGGGGAAACCATGTGGTCATATTCATGATGTCAGGCTGAGGTAAAGGGGAAACCATGTGGTCATATTCATGATGTCAGGCTGAGGTAAAGGGGAAACCATGTGGTCATATTCATGATGTCAGGTTGAGGTAAAGGGGAAACCATGTGGTCATATTCATGATGTCAGGCTGAGGTAAAGGGGAACCATGTGGTCATATTCATTATTCATGATGTCAGGTTGAGGTAAAGGGGAAACCATGTGGTCATATTCATTATTCATGATGTCAGGCTGAGGTAAAGGGGAAACCATGTGGTCATATTCATGATGTCAGGTTGAGGTAAAGGGGAAACCATGTGGTCATATTCATGATGTCAGGCTGAGGTAAAGGGGAAACCATGTGGTCATATTCATGATGTCAGGCTGAGGTAAAGGGGAAACCATGTGGTCATATTCATGATGTCAGGCTGAGGTAAAGGGGAAACCATGTGGTCATATTCATTATTCATGATGTCAGGTTGAGGTAAAGGGGAAACCATGTGGTCATATTCATGATGTCAGGTTGAGGTAAAGGGGAAACCATGTGGTCATATTCATTATTCATGATGTCAGGCTGAGGTAAAGGGGAAACCATGTGGTCATATTCATTATTCATGATGTCAGGCTGAGGTAAAGGGGAAACCATGTGGTCATATTCATGATGTCAGGTTGAGGTAAAGGGGAAACCATGTGGTCATATTCATTATTCATGATGTCAGGCTGAGGTAAAGGGGAAACCATGTGGTCATATTCATGATGTCAGGTTGAGGTAAAGGGGAAACCATGTGGTCATATTCATGATGTCAGGCTGAGGTAAAGGGGAAACCATGTGGTCATATTCATGATGTCAGGTTGAGGTAAAGGGGAAACCATGTGGTCATATTCATGATGTCAGGTTGAGGTAAAGGGGAAACCATGTGGTCATATTCATGATGTCAGGCTGAGGTAAAGGGGAAACCATGTGGTCATATTCATTATTCATGATGTCAGGTTGAGGTAAAGGGGAAACCATGTGGTCATATTCATGATGTCAGGTTGAGGTAAAGGGGAAACCATGTGGTCATATTCATGATGTCAGGCTGAGGTAAAGGGGAAACCATGTGGTCATATTCATGATGTCAGGTTGAGGTAAAGGGGAAACCATGTGGTCATATTCATGATGTCAGGTTGAGGTAAAGGGGAAACCATGTGGTCATATTCATTATTCATGATGTCAGGCTGAGGTAAAGGGGAAACCATGTGGTCATATTCATGATGTCAGGCTGAGGTAAAGGGGAACCATGTGGTCATATTCATGATGTCAGGCTGAGGTAAAGGGGAAACCATGTGGTCATATTCATGATGTCAGGCTGAGGTAAAGGGGAAACCATGTGGTCATATTCATGATGTCAGGTTGAGGTAAAGGGGAAACCATGTGGTCATATTCATGATGTCAGGCTGAGGTAAAGGGGAACCATGTGGTCATATTCATTATTCATGATGTCAGGTTGAGGTAAAGGGGAAACCATGTGGTCATATTCATTATTCATGATGTCAGGTTGAGGTAAAGGGGAAACCATGTGGTCATATTCATTATTCATGATGTCAGGCTGAGGTAAAGGGGAAACCATGTGGTCATATTCATGATGTCAGGTTGAGGTAAAGGGGAAACCATGTGGTCATATTCATGATGTCAGGCTGAGGTAAAGGGGAAACCATGTGGTCATATTCATGATGTCAGGCTGAGGTAAAGGGGAAACCATGTGGTCATATTCATTATTCATGATGTCAGGTTGAGGTAAAGGGGAAACCATGTGGTCATTATTCATGATGTCAGGTTGAGGTAAAGGGGAAACCATGTGGTCATATTCATTATTCATGATGTCAGGCTGAGGTAAAGGGGAAACCATGTGGTCATATTCATTATTCATGATGTCAGGTTGAGGTAAAGGGGAAACCATGTGGTCATATTCATGATGTCAGGTTGAGGTAAAGGGGAAACCATGTGGTCATATTCATTATTCATGATGTCAGGCTGAGGTAAAGGGGAAACCATGTGGTCATATTCATGATGTCAGGTTGAGGTAAAGGGGAAACCATGTGGTCATATTCATGATGTCAGGTTGAGGTAAAGGGGAAACCATGTGGTCATATTCATGATGTCAGGTTGAGGTAAAGGGGAAACCATGTGGTCATATTCATGATGTCAGGCTGAGGTAAAGGGGAAACCATGTGGTCATATTCATGATGTCAGGCTGAGGTAAAGGGGAAACCATGTGGTCATATTCATGATGTCAGGTTGAGGTAAAGGGGAAACCATGTGGTCATATTCATGATGTCAGGCTGAGGTAAAGGGGAAACCATGTGGTCATATTCATGATGTCAGGCTGAGGTAAAGGGGAAACCATGTGGTCATATTCATGATGTCAGGCTGAGGTAAAGGGGAAACCATGTGGTCATATTCATTATTCATGATGTCAGGTTGAGGTAAAGGGGAAACCATGTGGTCATTATTCATGATGTCAGGTTGAGGTAAAGGGGAAACCATGTGGTCATATTCATTATTCATGATGTCAGGCTGAGGTAAAGGGGAAACCATGTGGTCATATTCATTATTCATGATGTCAGGTTGAGGTAAAGGGGAAACCATGTGGTCATTATTCATGATGTCAGGTTGAGGTAAAGGGGAAACCATGTGGTCATATTCATGATGTCAGGCTGAGGTAAAGGGGAAACCATGTGGTCATATTCATGATGTCAGGTTGAGGTAAAGGGGAAACCATGTGGTCATATTCATGATGTCAGGTTGAGGTAAAGGGGAAACCATGTGGTCATATTCATGATGTCAGGCTGAGGTAAAGGGGAAACCATGTGGTCATATTCATTATTCATGATGTCAGGCTGAGGTAAAGGGGAAACCATGTGGTCATATTCATGATGTCAGGCTGAGGTAAAGGGGAAACCATGTGGTCATATTCATGATGTCAGGTTGAGGTAAAGGGGAAACCATGTGGTCATATTCATGATGTCAGGTTGAGGTAAAGGGGAAACCATGTGGTCATATTCATGATGTCAGGTTGAGGTAAAGGGGAAACCATGTGGTCATATTCATGATGTCAGGTTGAGGTAAAGGGGAAACCATGTGGTCATATTCATGATGTCAGGTTGAGGTAAAGGGGAAACCATGTGGTCATATTCATGATGTCAGGTTGAGGTAAAGGGGAAACCATGTGGTCATATTCATTATTCATGATGTCAGGTTGAGGTAAAGGGGAAACCATGTGGTCATATTCATGATGTCAGGCTGAGGTAAAGGGGAAACCATGTGGTCATATTCATGATGTCAGGCTGAGGTAAAGGGGAAACCATGTGGTCATATTCATTATTCATGATGTCAGGCTGAGGTAAAGGGGAAACCATGTGGTCATATTCATGATGTCAGGCTGAGGTAAAGGGGAAACCATGTGGTCATATTCATGATGTCAGGTTGAGGTAAAGGGGAAACCATGTGGTCATATTCATGATGTCAGGTTGAGGTAAAGGGGAAACCATGTGGTCATATTCATGATGTCAGGCTGAGGTAAAGGGGAAACCATGTGGTCATATTCATGATGTCAGGTTGAGGTAAAGGGGAAACCATGTGGTCATATTCATGATGTCAGGTTGAGGTAAAGGGGAAACCATGTGGTCATATTCATATTCATGATGTCAGGTTGAGGTAAAGGGGAAACCATGTGGTCATATTCATGATGTCAGGCTGAGGTAAAGGGGAAACCATGTGGTCATATTCATTATTCATGATGTCAGGCTGAGGTAAAGGGGAAACCATGTGGTCATATTCGTTATTCATGATGTCAGGCTGAGGTAAAGGGGAAACCATGTGGTCATATTCATGATGTCAGGCTGAGGTAAAGGGGAAACCATGTGGTCATATTCATTATTCATGATGTCAGGCTGAGGTAAAGGGGAAACCATGTGGTCATATTCGTTATTCATGATGTCAGGCTGAGGTAAAGGGGAAACCATGTGGTCATATTCATGATGTCAGGTTGAGGTAAAGGGGAAACCATGTGGTCATATTCATGATGTCAGGCTGAGGTAAAGGGGAACCATGTGGTCATATTCATGATGTCAGGTTGAGGTAAAGGGGAACCATGTGGTCATATTCATTATTCATGATGTCAGGCTGAGGTAAAGGGGAAACCATGTGGTCATATTCATGATGTCAGGCTGAGGTAAAGGGGAACCATGTGGTCATATTCATGATGTCAGGCTGAGGTAAAGGGGAAACCATGTGGTCATATTCATGATGTCAGGCTGAGGTAAAGGGGAAACCATGTGGTCATATTCATGATGTCAGGTTGAGGTAAAGGGGAAACCATGTGGTCATATTCATGATGTCAGGCTGAGGTAAAGGGGAACCATGTGGTCATATTCATTATTCATGATGTCAGGTTGAGGTAAAGGGGAAACCATGTGGTCATATTCATTATTCATGATGTCAGGTTGAGGTAAAGGGGAAACCATGTGGTCATATTCATTATTCATGATGTCAGGCTGAGGTAAAGGGGAAACCATGTGGTCATATTCATGATGTCAGGTTGAGGTAAAGGGGAAACCATGTGGTCATATTCATGATGTCAGG
The DNA here is from genome assembly GCF_002021735.2 of Oncorhynchus kisutch. Lineage (NCBI taxonomy): Eukaryota > Metazoa > Chordata > Actinopteri > Salmoniformes > Salmonidae > Oncorhynchus > Oncorhynchus kisutch. The sequence continues at coordinate 44,497,338 of NC_034197.2, read as the reverse complement.
CTGAGGTAAAGGGGAAACCATGTGGTCATATTCATGATGTCAGGCTGAGGTAAAGGGGAAACCATGTGGTCATATTCATGATGTCAGGCTGAGGTAAAGGGGAAACCATGTGGTCATATTCATGATGTCAGGCTGAGGTAAAGGGGAAACCATGTGGTCATATTCATGATGTCAGGCTGAGGTAAAGGGGAAACCATGTGGTCATATTCATTATTCATGATGTCAGGTTGAGGTAAAGGGGAAACCATGTGGTCATTATTCATGATGTCAGGTTGAGGTAAAGGGGAAACCATGTGGTCATATTCATTATTCATGATGTCAGGCTGAGGTAAAGGGGAAACCATGTGGTCATATTCATTATTCATGATGTCAGGTTGAGGTAAAGGGGAAACCATGTGGTCATATTCATGATGTCAGGTTGAGGTAAAGGGGAAACCATGTGGTCATATTCATTATTCATGATGTCAGGCTGAGGTAAAGGGGAAACCATGTGGTCATATTCATGATGTCAGGCTGAGGTAAAGGGGAAACCATGTGGTCATATTCGTTATTCATGATGTCAGGCTGAGGTAAAGGGGAAACCATGTGGTCATATTCGTTATTCATGATGTCAGGCTGAGGTAAAGGGGAAACCATGTGGTCATATTCATGATGTCAGGCTGAGGTAAAGGGGAAACCATGTGGTCATATTCGTTATTCATGATGTCAGGCTGAGGTAAAGGGGAAACCATGTGGTCATATTCGTTATTCATGATGTCAGGCTGAGGTAAAGGGGAAACCATGTGGTCATATTCATGATGTCAGGTTGAGGTAAAGGGGAAACCATGTGGTCATATTCATGATGTCAGGCTGAGGTAAAGGGGAACCATGTGGTCATATTCATTATTCATGATGTCAGGCTGAGGTAAAGGGGAAACCATGTGGTCATATTCATGATGTCAGGCTGAGGTAAAGGGGAACCATGTGGTCATATTCATGATGTCAGGCTGAGGTAAAGGGGAAACCATGTGGTCATATTCATGATGTCAGGCTGAGGTAAAGGGGAAACCATGTGGTCATATTCATGATGTCAGGTTGAGGTAAAGGGGAAACCATGTGGTCATATTCATGATGTCAGGCTGAGGTAAAGGGGAAACCATGTGGTCATATTCATTATTCATGATGTCAGGTTGAGGTAAAGGGGAAACCATGTGGTCATATTCATTATTCATGATGTCAGGCTGAGGTAAAGGGGAAACCATGTGGTCATTATTCATGATGTCAGGTTGAGGTAAAGGGGAAACCATGTGGTCATATTCATGATGTCAGGCTGAGGTAAAGGGGAAACCATGTGGTCATATTCATGATGTCAGGCTGAGGTAAAGGGGAAACCATGTGGTCATATTCATGATGTCAGGCTGAGGTAAAGGGGAAACCATGTGGTCATATTCATGATGTCAGGCTGAGGTAAAGGGGAAACCATGTGGTCATATTCATGATGTCAGGCTGAGGTAAAGGGGAAACCATGTGGTCATATTCATGATGTCAGGCTGAGGTAAAGGGGAAACCATGTGGTCATATTCATTATTCATGATGTCAGGTTGAGGTAAAGGGGAAACCATGTGGTCATTATTCATGATGTCAGGTTGAGGTAAAGGGGAAACCATGTGGTCATATTCATTATTCATGATGTCAGGCTGAGGTAAAGGGGAAACCATGTGGTCATATTCATTATTCATGATGTCAGGCTGAGGTAAAGGGGAAACCATGTGTTCATATTCATGATGTCAGGCTGAGGTAAAGGGGAAACCATGTGGTCATATTCATTATTCATGATGTCAGGCTGAGGTAAAGGGGAAACCATGTGGTCATATTCATGATGTCAGGTTGAGGTAAAGGGGAAACCATGTGGTCATATTCATGATGTCAGGCTGAGGTAAAGGGGAAACCATGTGGTCATATTCATGATGTCAGGTTGAGGTAAAGGGGAAACCATGTGGTCATATTCATGATGTCAGGTTGAGGTAAAGGGGAAACCATGTGGTCATATTCATGATGTCAGGCTGAGGTAAAGGGGAAACCATGTGGTCATATTCATTATTCATGATGTCAGGTTGAGGTAAAGGGGAAACCATGTGGTCATATTCATGATGTCAGGTTGAGGTAAAGGGGAAACCATGTGGTCATATTCATGATGTCAGGCTGAGGTAAAGGGGAAACCATGTGGTCATATTCATGATGTCAGGTTGAGGTAAAGGGGAAACCATGTGGTCATATTCATGATGTCAGGTTGAGGTAAAGGGGAAACCATGTGGTCATATTCATTATTCATGATGTCAGGCTGAGGTAAAGGGGAAACCATGTGGTCATATTCATGATGTCAGGCTGAGGTAAAGGGGAAACCATGTGGTCATATTCATGATGTCAGGCTGAGGTAAAGGGGAAACCATGTGGTCATATTCATGATGTCAGGCTGAGGTAAAGGGGAAACCATGTGGTCATATTCATGATGTCAGGTTGAGGTAAAGGGGAAACCATGTGGTCATATTCATTATTCATGATGTCAGGCTGAGGTAAAGGGGAAACCATGTGGTCATATTCATGATGTCAGGTTGAGGTAAAGGGGAAACCATGTGGTCATATTCATGATGTCAGGCTGAGGTAAAGGGGAAACCATGTGGTCATATTCATGATGTCAGGCTGAGGTAAAGGGGAAACCATGTGGTCATATTCATTATTCATGATGTCAGGTTGAGGTAAAGGGGAAACCATGTGGTCATATTCATGATGTCAGGTTGAGGTAAAGGGGAAACCATGTGGTCATATTCATTATTCATGATGTCAGGCTGAGGTAAAGGGGAAACCATGTGGTCATTATTCATGATGTCAGGTTGAGGTAAAGGGGAAACCATGTGGTCATATTCATGATGTCAGGTTGAGGTAAAGGGGAAACCATGTGGTCATATTCATTATTCATGATGTCAGGCTGAGGTAAAGGGGAAACCATGTGGTCATATTCATGATGTCAGGTTGAGGTAAAGGGGAAACCATGTGGTCATATTCATGATGTCAGGTTGAGGTAAAGGGGAAACCATGTGGTCATATTCATGATGTCAGGTTGAGGTAAAGGGGAAACCATGTGGTCATATTCATGATGTCAGGCTGAGGTAAAGGGGAAACCATGTGGTCATATTCATGATGTCAGGCTGAGGTAAAGGGGAAACCATGTGGTCATATTCATGATGTCAGGTTGAGGTAAAGGGGAAACCATGTGGTCATATTCATGATGTCAGGCTGAGGTAAAGGGGAAACCATGTGGTCATATTCATGATGTCAGGCTGAGGTAAAGGGGAAACCATGTGGTCATATTCATGATGTCAGGCTGAGGTAAAGGGGAAACCATGTGGTCATATTCATTATTCATGATGTCAGGTTGAGGTAAAGGGGAAACCATGTGGTCATATTCATGATGTCAGGTTGAGGTAAAGGGGAAACCATGTGGTCATATTCATTATTCATGATGTCAGGCTGAGGTAAAGGGGAAACCATGTGGTCATATTCATTATTCATGATGTCAGGTTGAGGTAAAGGGGAAACCATGTGGTCATTATTCATGATGTCAGGTTGAGGTAAAGGGGAAACCATGTGGTCATATTCATTATTCATGATGTCAGGCTGAGGTAAAGGGGAAACCATGTGGTCATATTCATGATGTCAGGCTGAGGTAAAGGGGAAACCATGTGGTCATATTCATTATTCATGATGTCAGGCTGAGGTAAAGGGGAAACCATGTGGTCATATTCATTATTCATGATGTCAGGCTGAGGTAAAGGGGAAACCATGTGGTCATATTCATGATGTCAGGCTGAGGTAAAGGGGAAACCATGTGGTCATATTCATTATTCATGATGTCAGGCTGAGGTAAAGGGGAAACCATGTGGTCATATTATTCATGATGTCAGGCTGAGGTAAAGGGGAAACCATGTGGTCATATTCATGATGTCAGGTTGAGGTAAAGGGGAAACCATGTGGTCATATTCATGATGTCAGGCTGAGGTAAAGGGGAACCATGTGGTCATATTCATGATGTCAGGTTGAGGTAAAGGGGAACCATGTGGTCATATTCATTATTCATGATGTCAGGCTGAGGTAAAGGGGAAACCATGTGGTCATATTCATGATGTCAGGCTGAGGTAAAGGGGAAACCATGTGGTCATATTCATGATGTCAGGCTGAGGTAAAGGGGAAACCATGTGGTCATATTCATGATGTCAGGCTGAGGTAAAGGGGAAACCATGTGGTCATATTCATGATGTCAGGTTGAGGTAAAGGGGAAACCATGTGGTCATATTCATGATGTCAGGCTGAGGTAAAGGGGAACCATGTGGTCATATTCATTATTCATGATGTCAGGTTGAGGTAAAGGGGAAACCATGTGGTCATATTCATTATTCATGATGTCAGGTTGAGGTAAAGGGGAAACCATGTGGTCATATTCATTATTCATGATGTCAGGCTGAGGTAAAGGGGAAACCATGTGGTCATATTCATGATGTCAGGTTGAGGTAAAGGGGAAACCATGTGGTCATATTCATGATGTCAGGCTGAGGTAAAGGGGAAACCATGTGGTCATATTCATGATGTCAGGCTGAGGTAAAGGGGAAACCATGTGGTCATATTCATGATGTCAGGCTGAGGTAAAGGGGAAACCATGTGGTCATATTCATGATGTCAGGCTGAGGTAAAGGGGAAACCATGTGGTCATATTCATGATGTCAGGCTGAGGTAAAGGGGAAACCATGTGGTCATATTCATGATGTCAGGCTGAGGTAAAGGGGAAACCATGTGGTCATATTCATTATTCATGATGTCAGGTTGAGGTAAAGGGGAAACCATGTGGTCATATTCATGATGTCAGGTTGAGGTAAAGGGGAAACCATGTGGTCATATTCATTATTCATGATGTCAGGCTGAGGTAAAGGGGAAACCATGTGGTCATATTCATTATTCATGATGTCAGGTTGAGGTAAAGGGGAAACCATGTGGTCATATTCATGATGTCAGGTTGAGGTAAAGGGGAAACCATGTGGTCATATTCATTATTCATGATGTCAGGCTGAGGTAAAGGGGAAACCATGTGGTCATATTCATGATGTCAGGCTGAGGTAAAGGGGAAACCATGTGGTCATATTCATTATTCATGATGTCAGGCTGAGGTAAAGGGGAAACCATGTGGTCATATTCATATTCATGATGTCAGGCTGAGGTAAAGGGGAAACCATGTGGTCATATTCATGATGTCAGGCTGAGGTAAAGGGGAAACCATGTGGTCATATTCATTATTCATGATGTCAGGTTGAGGTAAAGGGGAAACCATGTGGTCATATTCATGATGTCAGGTTGAGGTAAAGGGGAAACCATGTGGTCATATTCATGATGTCAGGCTGAGGTAAAGGGGAAACCATGTGGTCATATTCATATTCATGATGTCAGGTTGAGGTAAAGGGGAAACCATGTGGTCATATTCATGATGTCAGGTTGAGGTAAAGGGGAAACCATGTGGTCATATTCATGATGTCAGGCTGAGGTAAAGGGGAAACCATGTGGTCATATTCATGATGTCAGGTTGAGGTAAAGGGGAAACCATGTGGTCATATTCATGATGTCAGGTTGAAAGGTCATGATGTCAGGTAAAGGGGAAACCATGTGGTCATATTCATATTCATGATGTCAGGTTGAGGTAAAGGGGAAACCATGTGGTCATATTCATGATGTCAGGTTGAGGTAAAGGGGAAACCATGTGGTCATATTCATGATGTCAGGCTGAGGTAAAGGGGAAACCATGTGGTCATATTCATGATGTCAGGCTGAGGTAAAGGGGAAACCATGTGGTCATATTCATGATGTCAGGCTGAGGTAAAGGGGAAACCATGTGGTCATATTCATATTCATGATGTCAGGCTGAGGTAAAGGGGAAACCATGTGGTCATATTCATGATGTCAGGCTGAGGTAAAGGGGAAACCATGTGGTCATATTCATTATTCATGATGTCAGGCTGAGGTAAAGGGGAAACCATGTGGTCATATTCATTATTCATGATGTCAGGCTGAGGTAAAGGGGAAACCATGTGGTCATATTCATGATGTCAGGCTGAGGTAAAGGGGAAACCATGTGGTCATATTCATTATTCATGATGTCAGGCTGAGGTAAAGGGGAAACCATGTGGTCATATTCATATTCATGATGTCAGGCTGAGGTAAAGGGGAAACCATGTGGTCATATTCATGATGTCAGGCTGAGGTAAAGGGGAAACCATGTGGTCATATTCATGATGTCAGGCTGAGGTAAAGGGGAAACCATGTGGTCATATTCATGATGTCAGGTTGAGGTAAAGGGGAAACCATGTGGTCATATTCATGATGTCAGGTTGAGGTAAAGGGGAAACCATGTGGTCATATTCATTCATGATGTCAGGCTGAGGTAAAGGGGAAACCATGTGGTCATATTCATTATTCATGATGTCAGGTTGAGGTAAAGGGGAAACCATGTGGTCATATTCATTATTCATGATGTCAGGTTGAGGTAAAGGGGAAACCATGTGGTCATTATTCATGATGTCAGGTTGAGGTAAAGGGGAAACCATGTGGTCATATTCATGATGTCAGGTTGAGGTAAAGGGGAAACCATGTGGTCATATTCATGATGTCAGGCTGAGGTAAAGGGGAAACCATGTGGTCATATTCATGATGTCAGGCTGAGGTAAAGGGGAAACCATGTGGTCATATTCATGATGTCAGGCTGAGGTAAAGGGGAAACCATGTGGTCATATTCATGATGTCAGGCTGAGGTAAAGGGGAAACCATGTGGTCATATTCATGATGTCAGGCTGAGGTAAAGGGGAAACCATGTGGTCATATTCATTATTCATGATGTCAGGTTGAGGTAAAGGGGAAACCATGTGGTCATATTCATGATGTCAGGTTGAGGTAAAGGGGAAACCATGTGGTCATATTCATTATTCATGATGTCAGGCTGAGGTAAAGGGGAAACCATGTGGTCATATTCATTATTCATGATGTCAGGTTGAGGTAAAGGGGAAACCATGTGGTCATATTCATGATGTCAGGTTGAGGTAAAGGGGAAACCATGTGGTCATATTCATTATTCATGATGTCAGGCTGAGGTAAAGGGGAAACCATGTGGTCATATTCATGATGTCAGGTTGAGGTAAAGGGGAAACCATGTGGTCATATTCATGATGTCAGGCTGAGGTAAAGGGGAAACCATGTGGTCATATTCATGATGTCAGGCTGAGGTAAAGGGGAAACCATGTGGTCATATTCATGATGTCAGGTTGAGGTAAAGGGGAAACCATGTGGTCATATTCATGATGTCAGGCTGAGGTAAAGGGGAAACCATGTGGTCATATTCATTATTCATGATGTCAGGTTGAGGTAAAGGGGAAACCATGTGGTCATATTCATGATGTCAGGTTGAGGTAAAGGGGAAACCATGTGGTCATATTCATGATGTCAGGCTGAGGTAAAGGGGAAACCATGTGGTCATATTCATGATGTCAGGTTGAGGTAAAGGGGAAACCATGTGGTCATATTCATGATGTCAGGTTGAGGTAAAGGGGAAACCATGTGGTCATATTCATTATTCATGATGTCAGGCTGAGGTAAAGGGGAAACCATGTGGTCATATTCATGATGTCAGGCTGAGGTAAAGGGGAAACCATGTGGTCATATTCATGATGTCAGGCTGAGGTAAAGGGGAAACCATGTGGTCATATTCATGATGTCAGGCTGAGGTAAAGGGGAAACCATGTGGTCATATTCATGATGTCAGGTTGAGGTAAAGGGGAAACCATGTGGTCATATTCATGATGTCAGGCTGAGGTAAAGGGGAAACCATGTGGTCATATTCATTATTCATGATGTCAGGTTGAGGTAAAGGGGAAACCATGTGGTCATATTCATTATTCATGATGTCAGGTTGAGGTAAAGGGGAAACCATGTGGTCATATTCATTATTCATGATGTCAGGCTGAGGTAAAGGGGAAACCATGTGGTCATATTCATGATGTCAGGTTGAGGTAAAGGGGAAACCATGTGGTCATATTCATGATGTCAGGCTGAGGTAAAGGGGAAACCATGTGGTCATATTCATGATGTCAGGCTGAGGTAAAGGGGAAACCATGTGGTCATATTCATTATTCATGATGTCAGGTTGAGGTAAAGGGGAAACCATGTGGTCATATTCATGATGTCAGGTTGAGGTAAAGGGGAAACCATGTGGTCATATTCATTATTCATGATGTCAGGCTGAGGTAAAGGGGAAACCATGTGGTCATATTCATTATTCATGATGTCAGGTTGAGGTAAAGGGGAAACCATGTGGTCATATTCATGATGTCAGGTTGAGGTAAAGGGGAAACCATGTGGTCATATTCATTATTCATGATGTCAGGCTGAGGTAAAGGGGAAACCATGTGGTCATATTCATGATGTCAGGTTGAGGTAAAGTAAAGGGAAACCATGTGGTCATATTCATGATGTCAGGTTGAGGTAAAGGGGAAACCATGTGGTCATATTCATGATGTCAGGTTGAGGTAAAGGGGAAACCATGTGGTCATATTCATGATGTCAGGCTGAGGTAAAGGGGAAACCATGTGGTCATATTCATGATGTCAGGTTGAGGTAAAGGGGAAACCATGTGGTCATATTCATGATGTCAGGCTGAGGTAAAGGGGAAACCATGTGGTCATATTCATGATGTCAGGTTGAGGTAAAGGGGAAACCATGTGGTCATATTCATGATGTCAGGTTGAGGTAAAGGGGAAACCATGTGGTCATATTCATGATGTCAGGCTGAGGTAAAGGGGAAACCATGTGGTCATATTCATGATGTCAGGCTGAGGTAAAGGGGAAACCATGTGGTCATATTCATTATTCATGATGTCAGGTTGAGGTAAAGGGGAAACCATGTGGTCATATTCATGATGTCAGGTTGAGGTAAAGGGGAAACCATGTGGTCATATTCATTATTCATGATGTCAGGCTGAGGTAAAGGGGAAACCATGTGGTCATATTCATTATTCATGATGTCAGGTTGAGGTAAAGGGGAAACCATGTGGTCATATTCATGATGTCAGGTTGAGGTAAAGGGGAAACCATGTGGTCATATTCATTATTCATGATGTCAGGCTGAGGTAAAGGGGAAACCATGTGGTCATATTCATGATGTCAGGCTGAGGTAAAGGGGAAACCATGTGGTCATATTCATTATTCATGATGTCAGGCTGAGGTAAAGGGGAAACCATGTGGTCATATTCATTATTCATGATGTCAGGCTGAGGTAAAGGGGAAACCATGTGGTCATATTCATGATGTCAGGCTGAGGTAAAGGGGAAACCATGTGGTCATATTCATTATTCATGATGTCAGGCTGAGGTAAAGGGGAAACCATGTGGTCATATTCATGATGTCAGGCTGAGGTAAAGGGGAAACCATGTGGTCATATTCATGATGTCAGGTTGAGGTAAAGGGGAAACCATGTGGTCATATTCATGATGTCAGGCTGAGGTAAAGGGGAACCATGTGGTCATATTCATGATGTCAGGTTGAGGTAAAGGGGAAACCATGTGGTCATATTCATTATTCATGATGTCAGGCTGAGGTAAAGGGGAAACCATGTGGTCATATTCATGATGTCAGGCTGAGGTAAAGGGGAAACCATGTGGTCATATTCATGATGTCAGGCTGAGGTAAAGGGGAAACCATGTGGTCATATTCATGATGTCAGGCTGAGGTAAAGGGGAAACCATGTGGTCATATTCATGATGTCAGGTTGAGGTAAAGGGGAAACCATGTGGTCATATTCATGATGTCAGGCTGAGGTAAAGGGGAAACCATGTGGTCATATTCATTATTCATGATGTCAGGTTGAGGTAAAGGGGAAACCATGTGGTCATATTCATTATTCATGATGTCAGGCTGAGGTAAAGGGGAAACCATGTGGTCATATTCATGATGTCAGGTTGAGGTAAAGGGGAAACCATGTGGTCATATTCATGATGTCAGGCTGAGGTAAAGGGGAAACCATGTGGTCATATTCATGATGTCAGGCTGAGGTAAAGGGGAAACCATGTGGTCATATTCATGATGTCAGGCTGAGGTAAAGGGGAAACCATGTGGTCATATTCATGATGTCAGGCTGAGGTAAAGGGGAAACCATGTGGTCATATTCATGATGTCAGGCTGAGGTAAAGGGGAAACCATGTGGTCATATTCATTATTCATGATGTCAGGTTGAGGTAAAGGGGAAACCATGTGGTCATATTCATGATGTCAGGTTGAGGTAAAGGGGAAACCATGTGGTCATATTCATTATTCATGATGTCAGGCTGAGGTAAAGGGGAAACCATGTGGTCATATTCATTATTCATGATGTCAGGTTGAGGTAAAGGGGAAACCATGTGGTCATATTCATGATGTCAGGTTGAGGTAAAGGGGAAACCATGTGGTCATATTCATTATTCATGATGTCAGGCTGAGGTAAAGGGGAAACCATGTGGTCATATTCATGATGTCAGGCTGAGGTAAAGGGGAAACCATGTGGTCATATTCATTATTCATGATGTCAGGCTGAGGTAAAGGGGAAACCATGTGGTCATATTCATTATTCATGATGTCAGGCTGAGGTAAAGGGGAAACCATGTGGTCATATTCATGATGTCAGGCTGAGGTAAAGGGGAAACCATGTGGTCATATTCATTATTCATGATGTCAGGCTGAGGTAAAGGGGAAACCATGTGGTCATATTCATGATGTCAGGTTGAGGTAAAGGGGAAACCATGTGGTCATATTCATGATGTCAGGCTGAGGTAAAGGGGAAACCATGTGGTCATATTCATGATGTCAGGTTGAGGTAAAGGGGAAACCATGTGGTCATATTCATGATGTCAGGTTGAGGTAAAGGGGAAACCATGTGGTCATATTCATGATGTCAGGCTGAGGTAAAGGGGAAACCATGTGGTCATATTCATTATTCATGATGTCAGGTTGAGGTAAAGGGGAAACCATGTGGTCATATTCATGATGTCAGGTTGAGGTAAAGGGGAAACCATGTGGTCATATTCATGATGTCAGGCTGAGGTAAAGGGGAAACCATGTGGTCATATTCATGATGTCAGGTTGAGGTAAAGGGGAAACCATGTGGTCATATTCATGATGTCAGGTTGAGGTAAAGGGGAAACCATGTGGTCATATTCATTATTCATGATGTCAGGCTGAGGTAAAGGGGAAACCATGTGGTCATATTCATGATGTCAGGCTGAGGTAAAGGGGAAACCATGTGGTCATATTCATGATGTCAGGCTGAGGTAAAGGGGAAACCATGTGGTCATATTCATGATGTCAGGCTGAGGTAAAGGGGAAACCATGTGGTCATATTCATGATGTCAGGTTGAGGTAAAGGGGAAACCATGTGGTCATATTCATGATGTCAGGCTGAGGTAAAGGGGAAACCATGTGGTCATATTCATTATTCATGATGTCAGGTTGAGGTAAAGGGGAAACCATGTGGTCATATTCATTATTCATGATGTCAGGTTGAGGTAAAGGGGAAACCATGTGGTCATATTCATTATTCATGATGTCAGGCTGAGGTAAAGGGGAAACCATGTGGTCATATTCATGATGTCAGGTTGAGGTAAAGGGGAAACCATGTGGTCATATTCATGATGTCAGGTTGAGGTAAAGGGGAAACCATGTGGTCATATTCATGATGTCAGGCTGAGGTAAAGGGGAAACCATGTGGTCATATTCATGATGTCAGGCTGAGGTAAAGGGGAAACCATGTGGTCATATTCATTATTCATGATGTCAGGTTGAGGTAAAGGGGAAACCATGTGGTCATATTCATGATGTCAGGTTGAGGTAAAGGGGAAACCATGTGGTCATATTCATTATTCATGATGTCAGGCTGAGGTAAAGGGGAAACCATGTGGTCATATTCATTATTCATGATGTCAGGTTGAGGTAAAGGGGAAACCATGTGGTCATATTCATGATGTCAGGTTGAGGTAAAGGGGAAACCATGTGGTCATATTCATTATTCATGATGTCAGGCTGAGGTAAAGGGGAAACCATGTGGTCATATTCATGATGTCAGGTTGAGGTAAAGGGGAAACCATGTGGTCATATTCATGATGTCAGGTTGAGGTAAAGGGGAAACCATGTGGTCATATTCATGATGTCAGGTTGAGGTAAAGGGGAAACCATGTGGTCATATTCATGATGTCAGGCTGAGGTAAAGGGGAAACCATGTGGTCATATTCATGATGTCAGGTTGAGGTAAAGGGGAAACCATGTGGTCATATTCATGATGTCAGGTTGAGGTAAAGGGGAAACCATGTGGTCATATTCATGATGTCAGGCTGAGGTAAAGGGGAAACCATGTGGTCATATTCATGATGTCAGGTTGAGGTAAAGGGGAAACCATGTGGTCATATTCATGATGTCAGGCTGAGGTAAAGGGGAAACCATGTGGTCATATTCATGATGTCAGGTTGAGGTAAAGGGGAAACCATGTGGTCATATTCATGATGTCAGGCTGAGGTAAAGGGGAACCATGTGGTCATATTCATTATTCATGATGTCAGGTTGAGGTAAAGGGGAAACCATGTGGTCATATTCATTATTCATGATGTCAGGTTGAGGTAAAGGGGAAACCATGTGGTCATATTCATTATTCATGATGTCAGGCTGAGGTAAAGGGGAAACCATGTGGTCATTATTCATGATGTCAGGTTGAGGTAAAGGGGAAACCATGTGGTCATATTCATGATGTCAGGCTGAGGTAAAGGGGAAACCATGTGGTCATATTCATGATGTCAGGCTGAGGTAAAGGGGAAACCATGTGGTCATATTCATGATGTCAGGCTGAGGTAAAGGGGAAACCATGTGGTCATATTCATGATGTCAGGCTGAGGTAAAGGGGAAACCATGTGGTCATATTCATGATGTCAGGCTGAGGTAAAGGGGAAACCATGTGGTCATATTCATGATGTCAGGCTGAGGTAAAGGGGAAACCATGTGGTCATATTCATTATTCATGATGTCAGGTTGAGGTAAAGGGGAAACCATGTGGTCATATTCATGATGTCAGGTTGAGGTAAAGGGGAAACCATGTGGTCATATTCATTATTCATGATGTCAGGTTGAGGTAAAGGGGAAACCATGTGGTCATATTCATGATGTCAGGTTGAGGTAAAGGGGAAACCATGTGGTCATATTCATTATTCATGATGTCAGGCTGAGGTAAAGGGGAAACCATGTGGTCATATTCATGATGTCAGGCTGAGGTAAAGGGGAAACCATGTGGTCATATTCATTATTCATGATGTCAGGCTGAGGTAAAGGAGGAAACCATGTGGTCATATTCATTATTCATGATGTCAGGCTGAGGTAAAGGGGAAACCATGTGGTCATATTCATTATTCATGATGTCAGGCTGAGGTAAAGGGGAAACCATGTGTTCATATTCATGATGTCAGGCTGAGGTAAAGGGGAAACCATGTGGTCATATTCATTATTCATGATGTCAGGCTGAGGTAAAGGGGAAACCATGTGGTCATATTCATGATGTCAGGCTGAGGTAAAGGGGAAACCATGTGGTCATATTCATTATTCATGATGTCAGGCTGAGGTAAAGGGGAAACCATGTGGTCATATTCATTATTCATGATGTCAGGCTGAGGTAAAGGGGAAACCATGTGGTCATATTCATGATGTCAGGCTGAGGTAAAGGGGAAACCATGTGGTCATATTCATTATTCATGATGTCAGGCTGAGGTAAAGGGGAAACCATGTGGTCATATTCATGATGTCAGGTTGAGGTAAAGGGGAAACCATGTGGTCATATTCATGATGTCAGGCTGAGGTAAAGGGGAAACCATGTGGTCATATTCATGATGTCAGGTTGAGGTAAAGGGGAAACCATGTGGTCATATTCATGATGTCAGGTTGAGGTAAAGGGGAAACCATGTGGTCATATTCATGATGTCAGGCTGAGGTAAAGGGGAAACCATGTGGTCATATTCATTATTCATGATGTCAGGTTGAGGTAAAGGGGAAACCATGTGGTCATATTCATGATGTCAGGTTGAGGTAAAGGGGAAACCATGTGGTCATATTCATGATGTCAGGCTGAGGTAAAGGGGAAACCATGTGGTCATATTCATGATGTCAGGTTGAGGTAAAGGGGAAACCATGTGGTCATATTCATGATGTCAGGTTGAGGTAAAGGGGAAACCATGTGGTCATATTCATGATGTCAGGTTGAGGTAAAGGGGAAACCATGTGGTCATATTCATGATGTCAGGCTGAGGTAAAGGGGAAACCATGTGGTCATATTCATGATGTCAGGTTGAGGTAAAGGGGAAACCATGTGGTCATATTCATGATGTCAGGCTGAGGTAAAGGGGAAACCATGTGGTCATATTCATGATGTCAGGTTGAGGTAAAGGGGAAACCATGTGGTCATATTCATGATGTCAGGCTGAGGTAAAGGGGAACCATGTGGTCATATTCATGATGTCAGGTTGAGGTAAAGGGGAACCATGTGGTCATATTCATTATTCATGATGTCAGGCTGAGGTAAAGGGGAAACCATGTGGTCATATTCATGATGTCAGGCTGAGGTAAAGGGGAAACCATGTGGTCATATTCATGATGTCAGGCTGAGGTAAAGGGGAAACCATGTGGTCATATTCATGATGTCAGGTTGAGGTAAAGGGGAAACCATGTGGTCATATTCATGATGTCAGGCTGAGGTAAAGGGGAAACCATGTGGTCATATTCATGATGTCAGGCTGAGGTAAAGGGGAAACCATGTGGTCATATTCATGATGTCAGGTTGAGGTAAAGGGGAAACCATGTGGTCATATTCATGATGTCAGGCTGAGGTAAAGGGGAAACCATGTGGTCATATTCATGATGTCAGGCTGAGGTAAAGGGGAAACCATGTGGTCATATTCATGATGTCAGGCTGAGGTAAAGGGGAAACCATGTGGTCATATTCATGATGTCAGGTTGAGGTAAAGGGGAAACCATGTGGTCATATTCATGATGTCAGGCTGAGGTAAAGGGGAAACCATGTGGTCATATTCATGATGTCAGGTTGAGGTAAAGGGGAACCATGTGGTCATATTCATTATTCATGATGTCAGGCTGAGGTAAAGGGGAAACCATGTGGTCATATTCATGATGTCAGGCTGAGGTAAAGGGGAAACCATGTGGTCATATTCATGATGTCAGGCTGAGGTAAAGGGGAAACCATGTGGTCATATTCATGATGTCAGGTTGAGGTAAAGGGGAAACCATGTGGTCATATTCATGATGTCAGGCTGAGGTAAAGGGGAAACCATGTGGTCATATTCATTATTCATGATGTCAGGTTGAGGTAAAGGGGAAACCATGTGGTCATATTCATTATTCATGATGTCAGGTTGAGGTAAAGGGGAAACCATGTGGTCATATTCATGATGTCAGGTTGAGGTAAAGGGGAAACCATGTGGTCATATTCATGATGTCAGGCTGAGGTAAAGGGGAAACCATGTGGTCATATTCATGATGTCAGGTTGAGGTAAAGGGGAAACCATGTGGTCATATTCATTATTCATGATGTCAGGTTGAGGTAAAGGGGAACCATGTGGTCATATTCATGATGTCAGGTTGAGGTAAAGGGGAAACCATGTGGTCATATTCATGATGTCAGGTTGAGGTAAAGGGGAAACCATGTGGTCATATTCATGATGTCAGGCTGAGGTAAAGGGGAAACCATGTGGTCATATTCATGATGTCAGGCTGAGGTAAAGGGGAAACCATGTGGTCATATTCATGATGTCAGGTTGAGGTAAAGGGGAAACCATGTGGTCATATTCATGATGTCAGGCTGAGGTAAAGGGGAAACCATGTGGTCATATTCATGATGTCAGGCTGAGGTAAAGGGGAAACCATGTGGTCATATTCATGATGTCAGGTTGAGGTAAAGGGGAAACCATGTGGTCATATTCATGATGTCAGGTTGAGGTAAAGGGGAAACCATGTGGTCATATTCATGATGTCAGGCTGAGGTAAAGGGGAAACCATGTGGTCATATTCATGATGTCAGGCTGAGGTAAAGGGGAAACCATGTGGTCATATTCATGATGTCAGGTTGAGGTAAAGGGGAAACCATGTGGTCATATTCATTATTCATGATGTCAGGTTGAGGTAAAGGGGAAACCATGTGGTCATATTCATTATTCATGATGTCAGGCTGAGGTAAAGGGGAAACCATGTGGTCATATTCATTATTCATGATGTCAGGCTGAGGTAAAGGGGAAACCATGTGGTCATATTCATGATGTCAGGTTGAGGTAAAGGGGAAACCATGTGGTCATATTCATGATGTCAGGTTGAGGTAAAGGGGAAACCATGTGGTCATATTCATTATTCATGATGTCAGGTTGAGGTAAAGGGGAAACCATGTGGTCATATTCATGATGTCAGGTTGAGGTAAAGGGGAAACCATGTGGTCATATTCATGATGTCAGGTTGAGGTAAAGGGGAAACCATGTGGTCATATTCATTATTCATGATGTCAGGTTGAGGTAAAGGGGAAACCATGTGGTCATATTCATGATGTCAGGTTGAGGTAAAGGGGAAACCATGTGGTCATATTCATTATTCATGATGTCAGGCTGAGGTAAAGGGGAAACCATGTGGTCATATTCATGATGTCAGGTTGAGGTAAAGGGGAAACCATGTGGTCATATTCATGATGTCAGGCTGAGGTAAAGGGGAAACCATGTGGTCATATTCATGATGTCAGGTTGAGGTAAAGGGGAAACCATGTGGTCATATTCATTATTCATGATGTCAGGTTGAGGGTAAAGGGAGAACCATGTGGTCATATTCATGATGTCAGGCTGAGGTAAAGGGGAAACCATGTGGTCATATTCATGATGTCAGGTTGAGGTAAAGGGGAAACCATGTGGTCATATTCATGATGTCAGGCTGAGGTAAAGGGGAAACCATGTGGTCATATTCATGATGTCAGGTTGAGGTAAAGGGGAAACCATGTGGTCATATTCATGATGTCAGGTTGAGGTAAAGGGGAAACCATGTGGTCATATTCATGATGTCAGGTTGAGGTAAAGGGGAAACCATGTGTTCATATTCATTATTCATGATGTCAGGTTGAGGTAAAGGGGAAACCATGTGGTCATATTCATGATGTCAGGTTGAGGTAAAGGGGAAACCATGTGGTCATATTCATGATGTCAGGCTGAGGTAAAGGGGAAACCATGTGGTCATATTCATTATTCATGATGTCAGGTTGGGGTAAAGGGGAAACCATGTGGTCATATTCATGATGTCAGGCTGAGGTAAAGGGGAAACCATGTGGTCATATTCATTATTCATGATGTCAGGTTGAGGTAAAGGGGAAACCATGTGTTCATATTCATTATTCATGATGTCAGGCTGAGGTAAAGGGGAAACCATGTGGTCATATTCATGATGTCAGGTTGAGGTAAAGAGGAAACCATGTGGTCATATTCATGATGTCAGGTTGAGGTAAAGGGGAAACCATGTGGTCATTATTCATGATGTCAGGTTGAGGTAAAGGGTAAACCATGTGGTCATATTCATTATTCATGATGTCAGGTTGAGGTAAAGGGGAAACCATGTGGTCATATTCATGATGTCAGGTGTAGGTAAAGGGGAAACCATGTGGTCATATTCATGATGTCGGGTTGAGGTAAAGGGGAAACCATGTGGTCATATTCGTTATTCATGATGTCAGGCTGAGGTAAAGGGAAAACCATGTGGTCATATTCTATTCATGATGTCAGGCTGAGGTAAAGGGGAAACCATGTGGTCATATTCATGATGTCAGGTTGAGGTAAAGGGGAAACCATGTGGTCATATTCATTATTCATGATGTCAGGTGAGGTAAAGGGGAAACCATGTGGTCATATTCATTATTCATGATGTCAGGTTGAGGTAAAGGGGAAACCATGTGGTCATATTCATGATGTCAGGTTGAGGTAAAGGGGAAACCATGTGGTCATATTCATTATTCATGATGTCAGGCTGAGGTAAAGGGGAAACCATGTGGTCATATTCATTATTCATGATGTCAGGTTGAGGTAAAGGGGAAACCATGTGGTCATATTCATGATGTCAGGTTGAGGTAAAGGGGAAACCATGTGGTCATATTCATTATTCATGATGTCAGGTTGAGGTAAAGGGGAAACCATGTGGTCATATTCATGATGTCAGGTTGAGGTAAAGGGGAAACCATGTGGTCATATTCATGATGTCAGGTTGAGGTAAAGGGGAAACCATGTGGTCATATTCATTATTCATGATGTCAGGTTGAGGTAAAGGGGAAACCATGTGGTCATATTCATGATGTCAGGTTGAGGTAAAGGGGAAACCATGTGGTCATATTCATGATGTCAGGTTGAGGTAAAGGGGAAACCATGTGGTCATATTCATTATTCATGATGTCAGGTTGAGGTAAAGGGGAAACCATGTGGTCATATTCATTATTCATGATGTCAGGTTGAGGTAAAGGGGAAACCATGTGGTCATATTCATTATTCATGATGTCAGGTGAGGTAAAGGGGAAACCATGTGGTCATATTCATGATGTCAGGCTGAGGTAAAGGGGAAACCATGTGGTCATATTCATGATGTCAGGCTGAGGTAAAGGGGAAACCATGTGGTCATATTCATTATTCATGATGTCAGGTTGAGGTAAAGGGGAAACCATGTGGTCATATTCATTATTCATGATGTCAGGCTGAGGTAAAGGGGAAACCATGTGGTCATATTCATTATTCATGATGTCAGGCTTGAGGTAAAGGGGAAACCATGTGGTCATATTCATTATTCATGATGTCAGGTTGAGGTAAAGGGGAAACCATGTGGTCATATTCATGATGTCAGGTTGAGGTAAAGGGGAAACCATGTGGTCATATTCATTATTCATGATGTCAGGTGAGGTAAAGGGGAAACCATGTGGTCATATTCATTATTCATGATGTCAGGTTGAGGTAAAGGGGAAACCATGTGGTCATATTCATGATGTCAGGTTGAGGTAAAGGGGAAACCATGTGGTCATATTCATTATTCATGATGTCAGGCTGAGGTAAAGGGGAAACCATGTGGTCATATTCATTATTCATGATGTCAGGTTGAGGTAAAGGGGAAACCATGTGGTCATATTCATGATGTCAGGTTGAGGTAAAGGGGAAACCATGTGGTCATATTCATTATTCATGATGTCAGGTTGAGGTAAAGGGGAAACCATGTGGTCATATTCATTATTCATGATGTCAGGTTGAGGTAAAGGGGAAACCATGTGGTCATATTCATGATGTCAGGTTGAGGTAAAGGGGAAACCATGTGGTCATATTCATGATGTCAGGTTGAGGTAAAGGGGAAACCATGTGGTCATATTCATGATGTCAGGTTGAGAGTAAAGGGGAAACCATGTGGTCATATTCATGATGTCAGGTTGAGGTAAAGGGGAAACCATGTGGTCATATTCATGATGTCAGGTTGAGGTAAAGGGGAAACCATGTGGTCATATTCATTATTCATGATGTCAGGTTGAGGTAAAGGGGAAACCATGTGGTCATATTCATGATGTCAGGTGAGGTAAAGGGGAAACCATGTGGTCATATTCATGATGTCGGGTTGAGGTAAAGAGGAAACCATGTGGTCATATTCATTATTCATGATGTCAGGTTGAGGTAAAGGGGAAACCATGTGGTCATATTCATTATTCATGATGTCAGGCTGAGGTAAAGGGGAAACCATGTGGTCATATTCATGATGTCAGGTTGAGGTAAAGGGGAAACCATGTGGTCATATTCATTATTCATGATGTCAGGTTGAGGTAAAGGGGAAACCATGTGGTCATATTCATTATTCATGATGTCAGGTTGAGGTAAAGGGGAAACCATGTGGTCATATTCATGATGTCAGGTTGAGGTAAAGGGGAAACCATGTGGTCATATTCATTATTCATGATGTCAGGTTGAGGTAAAGGGGAAACCATGTGGTCATATTCATTATTCATGATGTCAGGCTGAGGTAAAGGGGAAACCATGTGGTCATATTCATTATTCATGATGTCAGGTTGAGGTAAAGGGGAAACCATGTGGTCATATTCATGATGTCAGGTTGAGGTAAAGGGGAAACCATGTGGTCATATTCATTATTCATGATGTCAGGTTGAGGTAAAGGGGAAACCATGTGGTCATATTCATGATGTCAGGTTGAGGTAAAGGGGAAACCATGTGGTCATATTCATTATTCATGATGTCAGGCTGAGGTAAAGGGGAAACCATGTGGTCATTATTCATGATGTCAGGTTGAGGTAAAGGGGAAACCATGTGGTCATATTCATGATGTCAGGTTGAGGTAAAGGGGAAACCATGTGGTCATATTCATTATTCATGATGTCAGGTTGAGGTAAAGGGGAAACCATGTGGTCATTATTCATGATGTCAGGTTGAGGTAAAGGGGAAACCATGTGGTCATATTCATTATTCATGATGTCAGGTTGAGGTAAAGGGGAAACCATGTGGTCATATTCATTATTCATGATGTCAGGTTGAGGTAAAGGGGAAACCATGTGGTCATATTCATTATTCATGATGTCAGGTTGAGGTAAAGGGGAAACCATGTGGTCATATTCATGATGTCAGGTTGAGGTAAAGGGGAAACCATGTGGTCATATTCATGATGTCAGGTTGAGGTAAAGGGGAAACCATGTGGTCATATTCATTATTCATGATGTCAGGTTGAGGTAAAGGGGAAACCATGTGGTCATATTCATTATTCATGATGTCAGGCTGAGGTAAAGGGGAAACCATGTGGTCATATTCATTATTCATGATGTCAGGTTGAGGTAAAGGGGAAACCATGTGGTCATATTCATTATTCATGATGTCAGGTTGAGGTAAAGGGGAAACCATGTGGTCATATTCATTATTCATGATGTCAAGTTGAGGTAAAGGGGAAACCATGTGGTCATATTCATGATGTCTGGTTGAGGTAAAGGGGAAACCACGTGGTCATATTCATTATTCATGATGTCAGGTTGAGGTAAAGGGGAAACCATGTGTTCATATTCATTATTCATGATGTCAGGCTGAGGTAAAGGGGAAACCATGTGGTCATATTCATGATGTCAGGTTGAGGTAAAGAGGAAACCATGTGGTCATATTCATGATGTCAGGTTGAGGTAAAGGGGAAACCATGTGGTCATATTCATATTCATGATGTCAGGCTGAGGTAAAGAGGAAACCATGTGGTCATATTCATGATGTCAGGTTGAGGTAAAGGGGAAACCATGTGGTCATTATTCATGATGTCAGGTTGAGGTAAAGGGGAAACCATGTGGTCATATTCATTATTCATGATGTCAGGTTGAGGTAAAGGGGAAACCATGTGGTCATATTCATGATGTCAGGTTGAGGTAAAGGGGAAACCATGTGGTCATATTCATGATGTCAGGTTGAGGTAAAGGGGAAACCATGTGGTCATATTCATTATTCATGATGTCAGGTTGAGGTAAAGGGGAAACCATGTGGTCATATTCATTATTCATGATGTCAGGCTGAGGTAAAGGGGAAACCATGTGGTCATATTTATGATGTCAGGTTGAGGTAAAGGGGAACCATGTGGTCATATTCATATTTATGTCATGATGTCAGGGCGAGGTAAAGGGGAAACTATGTGGTCATATTCATTATTCATGATGTCAGGTTGAGGTAAAGGGGAAACCATGTGGTCATATTCATGATGTCAGGTTGAGGTAAAGGGGAAACCATGTGGTCATATTCATTATTCATGATGTCAGGCTGAGGTAAAGGGGAAACCATGTGGTCATATTCATTATTCATGATGTCAGGTGAGGTAAAGGGGAAACCATGTGGTCATATTCATTATTCATGATGTCAGGTTGAGGTAAAGGGGAAACCATGTGGTCATATTCATTATTCATGATGTCAGGCTGAGGTAAAGGGGAAACCATGTGGTCATATCATTATTCATGATGTCAGGTTGAGGTAAAGGGGAAACCATGTGGTCATATTCATTATTCATGATGTCAGGTTGAGGTAAAGGGGAAACCATGTGGTCATATTCATGATGTCAGGTTGAGGTAAAGGGGAAACCATGTGGTCATATTCATTATTCATGATGTCAGGTTGAGGTAAAGGGGAAACCATGTGGTCATATTCATTATTCATGATGTCAGGTTGAGGTAAAGGGGAAACCATGTGGTCATATTCATGATGTCAGGTTGAGGTAAAGGGGAAACCATGTGGTCATATTCATTATTCATGATGTCAGGCTGAGGTAAAGGGGAAACCATGTGGTCATATTCATTATTCATGATGTCAGGTTGAGGTAAAGGGGAAACCATGTGGTCATATTCATGATGTCTGGTTGAGGTAAAGGGGAAACCATGTGGTCATATTCATTATTCATGATGTCAGGTTGAGGTAAAGGGGAAACCATGTGGTCATATTCATTATTCATGATGTCAGGCTGAGGTAAAGGGGAAACCATGTGGTCATATTCATGATGTCAGGTTGAGGTAAAGGGGAAACCATGTGGTCATATTCATGATGTCAGGTTGAGGTAAAGGGGAAACCATGTGGTCATATTCATGATGTCAGGCTGAGGTAAAGGGGAAACCATGTGGTCATATTCATGATGTCAGGCTGAGGTAAAGGGGAAACCATGTGGTCATATTCATGATGTCAGGCTGAGGTAAAGGGGAAACCATGTGGTCATATTCATGATGTCAGGCTGAGGTAAAGGGGAAACCATGTGGTCATATTCATTATTCATGATGTCAGGTTGAGGTAAAGGGGAAACCATGTGGTCATTATTCATGATGTCAGGTTGAGGTAAAGGGGAAACCATGTGGTCATATTCATTATTCATGATGTCAGGCTGAGGTAAAGGGGAAACCATGTGGTCATATTCATTATTCATGATGTCAGGCTGAGGTAAAGGGGAAACCATGTGTTCATATTCATGATGTCAGGCTGAGGTAAAGGGGAAACCATGTGGTCATATTCATTATTCATGATGTCAGGCTGAGGTAAAGGGGAAACCATGTGGTCATATTCATGATGTCAGGTTGAGGTAAAGGGGAAACCATGTGGTCATATTCATGATGTCAGGCTGAGGTAAAGGGGAACCATGTGGTCATATTCATGATGTCAGGCTGAGGTAAAGGGAAACCATGTGGTCATATTCATGATGTCAGGCTGAGGTAAAGGGGAAACCATGTGGTCATATTCATTATTCATGATGTCAGGTTGAGGTAAAGGGGAAACCATGTGGTCATATTCATGATGTCAGGTTGAGGTAAAGGGGAAACCATGTGGTCATATTCATGATGTCAGGCTGAGGTAAAGGGGAAACCATGTGGTCATATTCATGATGTCAGGTTGAGGTAAAGGGGAAACCATGTGGTCATATTCATTATTCATGATGTCAGGTTGAGGTAAAGGGGAAACCATGTGGTCATTATTCATGATGTCAGGTTGACGGTAAAGGGGAAACCATGTGGTCATATTCATTATTCATGATGTCAGGCTGAGGTAAAGGGGAAACCATGTGGTCATATTATTCATGATGTCAGGTTGAGGTAAAGGGGAAACCATGTGGTCATTATTCATGATGTCAGGTTGAGGTAAAGGGGAAACCATGTGGTCATATTCATTATTCATGATGTCAGGTTGAGGTAAAGGGGAAACCATGTGGTCATATTCATTATTCAGATGTCAGGTTGAGGTAAAGGGGAAACCATGTGGTCATATTATTCATGATGTCAGGTTGAGGTAAAGGGGAAACCATGTGGTCATATTCATGATGTCAGGTTGAGGTAAAGGGGAAACCATGTGGTCATATTCATGATGTCAGGCTGAGGTAAAGGGAAACCATGTGGTCATATTCATGATGTCAGGTTGAGGTAAGGGGAAACCATGTGGTCATATTCATGATGTCAGGCTGAGGTAAAGGGGAAACCATGTGGTCATATTCATGATGTCAGGTTGAGGTAAAGGGGAAACCATGTGGTCATATTCATGATGTCAGGCTGAGGTAAAGGGAACCATGTGGTCATATTCATGATGTCAGGCTGAGGTAAAGGGAACCATTGGTCATATTTCATGATGTCAGGCTGAGGTAAAGGGGGAACCATGTGGTCGATACTTCATGATGTCAGGCTGAGGTAAAGGGGAAACCATGTGTCATATTCATGATGTCAGCTGAGGTAAAGGGGGAAACCATGTGGTGTCATGATCAGTGATGTCCAGGCTGCAGGTAAAGGGAAACCATTGTGGTTTCCATTATTCATGATGTCAGAGTTGAAGGTAAAGGGGAAACCATGTGGTCATATTCATGATGTGTCAGGCTGAGGTAAAGAGGAAACCATGTGGTCATATTCATGATGTCAGGTTGAGGTAAAGGGGAAACCATGTGGTCATTATTCATGATGTCAGGTTGAGGTAAAGGGGAAACCATGTGGTCATATTCATTATTCATGATGTCAGGTTGAGGTAAAGGGGAAACCATGTGGTCATATTCATGATGTCAGGTGTAGGTAAAGGGGAAACCATGTGGTCATATTCATGATGTCGGGTTGAGGTAAAGAGGAAACCATGTGGTCATATTCGTTATTCATGATGTCAGGCTGAGGTAAAGGGGAAACCATGTGGTCATATTCGTTATTTATGATGTCAGGCTGAGGTAAAGGGGAAACCATGTGGTCATATTTATGATGTCAGGTTGAGGTAAAGGGGAAACCATGTGGTCATATTCATTATTCATGATGTCAGGGTGAGGTAAAGGGGAAACCATGTGGTCATATTCATTATTCATGATGTCAGGTTGAGGTAAAGGGGAAACCATGTGGTCATATTCATGATGTCAGGTTGAGGTAAAGGGGAAACCATGTGGTCATATTCATTATTCATGATGTCAGGCTGAGGTAAAGGGGAAACCATGTGGTCATATTCATTATTCATGATGTCAGGTTGAGGTAAAGGGAAACCATGTGGTCATATTCATTATTCATGATGTCAGGTTGAGGTAAAGGGGAAACCATGTGGTCATATTCATGATGTCAGGTTGAGGTAAAGGGGAAACCATGTGGTCATATTCGTTATTCATGATGTCAGGTTGAGGTAAAGGGGAAACCATGTGGTCATATTCATGATGTCAGGTTGAGGTAAAGGGGAAACCATGTGGTCATATTCATTATTCATGATGTCAGGCTGAGGTAAAGGGGAAACCATGTGGTCATATTCATGATGTCAGGTTGAGGTAAAGGGGAAACCATGTGGTCATATTCATGATGTCAGGTTGAGGTAAAGGGGAAACCATGTGGTCATATTCGTTATTCATGATGTCAGGTTGAGGTAAAGGGGAAACCATGTGGACATTATTCATGATGTCAGGTTGAGGTAAAGGGGAAACCATGTGGTCATATTCGTTATTCATGATGTCAGGTTGAGGTAAAGGGGAAACCATGTGGTCATATTCATTATTCATGATGTCAGGTTGAGGTAAAGGGGAAACCATGTGGTCATATTCATTATTCATGATGTCAGGTTGAGGTAAAGGGGAAACCATGTGGTCATATTCATGATGTCAGGCTGAGGTAAAGGGGAAACCATGTGGTCATATTCATGATGTCAGGCTGAGGTAAAGGGGAAACCATGTGGTCATATTCATTATTCATGATGTCAGGTTGAGGTAAAGGGGAAACCATGTGGTCATATTCATTATTGATGTCAGGTTGAGGTAAAGGGGAAACCATGTGGTCATATTCATTATTCATGATGTCAGGTTGAGGTAAAGGGGAAACCATGTGGTCATATTCATTATTCATGATGTCAGGTTGAGGTAAAGGGGAAACCATGTGGTCATATTCATGATGTCAGGTTGAGGTAAAGGGGAAACCATGTGGTCATATTCATTATTCATGATGTCAGGCTGAGGTAAAGGGGAAACCATGTGGTCATATTCATTATTCATGATGTCAGGTTGAGGTAAAGGGGAAACCATGTGGTCATATTCATGATGTCAGGTGAGGTAAAGGGGAAACCATGTGGTCATATTCATTCATGATGTCAGGTTGAGGTAAAGGGGAAACCATGTGGTCATATTCATTATTCATGATGTCAGGTTGAGGTAAAGGGGAAACCATGTGGTCATATTCATGATGTCAGGCTGAGGTAAAGGGGAAACCATGTGGTCATATTCATTATTCATGATGTCAGGTTGAGTGGTAAAGGGGAACCATGTGGTCATATTCATTATTCATGATGTCAGGCTGAGGTAAAGGGGAAACCATGTGGTCATATTTCATTATTCATGATGTCAGGTTGAGGTAAAGGGGAAACCATGTGGTCATATTCATGATGTCAGGTTTGAGGTAAAGGGGAAACCATGTGGTCATATTCATGATGTCAGGTTGAGGTAAGGGGAAACCATGTGGTCATATTCGTTATTCATGATGTCAGGCTGAGGTTAAGGGGAACCATTTGGTCATATCATTATTCATGATGTCAGGTGAGGTAAAGGGGAAACCATGTGGTCATATTCATGATTCAGGTTGAGGTAAAGGGGAAACCATGTGGTCTATTCGTTATTCATGATGTCAGGTTGAGGTAAAGGGGAAACCATGTGGACATTATCATGATGTCAGGTTGAGGTAAAGGGGAAACCATGTGGTCATATTCGTTATTCATGATGTCAGGTTGAGGTTAAAGGGGAAACCATGTGGTCATATTCATTATTCATGATGTCAGGTTGAGGTAAAGGGGAAACCATGTGGTCATATTCATGATGTTCAGGCTGAGGTAAAGGGGAAACCATGTGGTCATATTCATGATGTCAGGCTGAGGTAAAGGGGAAACCATGTGGTCATATTCATGATGTCAGGGGTGAGGGTAAAGGGGAAACTATGTGGTCATATTCATTATTCATGATGTCAGGTTGAGGTAAAGGGGAAACCATGTGGTCATATTCATGATGTCAGGTTGAGGTAAAGGGGAAACCATGTGGTCATATTCATTATTCATGATGTCAGGCTGAGGTAAAGGGGAAACCATGTGGTCCATATTCATTATTCATGATGTCAGGTTGAGGTAAGGGGGAAACCATGGGTCATATTCATGATGTCAGGTTGAGGTAAAGGGGAAACCATGTGGTCATATTCGTTATTCATGATGTCAGGTTGAGGTAAAAGGGGAAACATGGGTCATATTCATGATGTCAGGTTGAGGTAAAGGGGAAACCATGTGGGTCATATTCGTTATTCATGATGTCAGGCTGAGGTAAAGGGGGAAACCATTTGGTCATTATTCATGATTCAGGGTTGAGGTAAAGGGGAAACCATGTGGGTCATATTCATGATGTCAGGGGTTGAGGTAAAGGGGAAACCATGTGGTCATATTCGTTATTCATGATGTCAGGTTGAGGTAAAGGGGAAACCATGTGGACAGTATTCATGTGTCAGGTTGAGGTAAAGGGGAAACCATGTGGTCATATTCGTTTATTCATGATGTCAGGTTGAGGTAAAGGGGAAACCATGTGGTCATATTCATTATTCATGATGTCAGGTTGAGGTAAAGAGGAACCAGGTGGTCATATTCATTATTCAGATGTCAGGTTGAGGTAAAGGGGGAAACCATGTGGT
This sequence comes from Oncorhynchus kisutch, assembly GCF_002021735.2. Lineage (NCBI taxonomy): Eukaryota > Metazoa > Chordata > Actinopteri > Salmoniformes > Salmonidae > Oncorhynchus > Oncorhynchus kisutch. The sequence goes on along the minus strand of NC_034197.2, from coordinate 44,469,560 downwards.
CATATTCATGATGTCAGGCTGAGGTAAAGGGGAACCATGTGGTCATATTCATGATGTCAGGCTGAGGTAAGGGGGAAACCATGTGGTCATATTCATTATTCATGATGTCAGGTTGAGGGTAAAGGGGAAACCATGTGGTCATATTCATTATTCATGATGTCATGCTGAGGGTAAAGGGGAGACCATGTGGTCATAATTATTATTCATGATGTCAGGTTGAGGTAAAGGGGAAACCATGTGGTCATATTCATTATTCATGATGTCAGGTTGAGGTAAAGGGGAAACCATGTGGTCATATTCATGATGTCAGGTTGAGGTAAAGGGGAACCAATGTGGTCATATTCGTTATTCATGATGTCAGGTTGAGGTAAAAGGGGAAACCATGTGGTCATATTCATTATTCCATGATGTCAGGTTGAGGTAAAGGGGAAACCATGTGGTCATATTCATGATGTCAGGTTGAGGTAAAGGGGAAACCATGTGGTCATATTCATTATTCATGATTCAGGCTGAGGTAAAGGGGAAACCATGTGGTCATATTCATTAATCATGATGTCAGGTTGAGGTAAAGGGGAAACCATGTGGTCATATTCATGATGTCTGGTTGAGGTAAAGGGGAAACCATGTGGTCATATTCGTTATTCATGATGTCAGGCTGAGGTAAAGAGGAAAACTTTGTGGTCATAGTCATGATATCAGGTTGAGGTAAGGGGGGAATCCATGTGGTCATATTCGTTATTCATGATGTCAGGTTGAGGTAAAGGGGAAACCATGTGGACATTATTCATGATGTTCAGGTTGAGGTAAAGGGGGAAACCATGTGGTCATATTCGTTATTCATGATGTCCAGGTTGAGGTAAAGGGGAACCATGTGGGTCATATTCATTATTCATGATGTTCAGGTTGAGGTAAAGAGGAAACCATGTTGGTCATATTCAATTATTCATGATGTCAGGTTGAGGTAAAGGGGAAACCATGTGGTCATATTCATGATGTCAGGCTGAGGTAAAGGGAAACCATGTGGTCATATTCATGATGTCAGGCTGAGGTAAAGGGGAAACCATGTGGTCATATTCATTATTCTGATGTCAGGGTTGAGGTAAAGGGAAACCATGTGGTCATATTCATTATTCATGATGTCAGGCTGAGGTAAGGGGAAACCATGTGGTCATATTCATTATTCATGATGTCAGGTTGAGGTAAAGGGGAAACCATGTGGTCATATTCATTATTCATGATGTCAGGTTGAGGTAAAGGGGAAACCATGTGGTCATATTCATGATGTCAGGTTGAGGTAAAGGGGAAACCATGTGGTCATATTCATTATTCATGATGTCAGGTTGAGGTAAAGGGGAAACCATGTGGTCATATTCATTATTCATGATGTCAGGTTGAGGTAAAGGGGAAACCATGTGGTCATATTCATGATGTCAGGTTGAGGTAAAGGGGAAACCATGTGGTCATATTCATTATTCATGATGTCAGGCTGAGGTAAAGGGGAAACCATGTGGTCATATTCATTATTCATGATGTCAGGTTGAGGTAAAGGGGAAACCATGTGGTCATATTCATGATGTCAGGTTGAGGTAAAGGGGAAACCATGTGGTCATATTCATTATTCATGATGTCAGGTGAGGTAAAGGGGAAACCATGTGGTCATATTCATGATGTCAGGCTTGAGGTAAAGGGGAACATGTGGTCATATCATGGATGTCAGGCTGAGGTAAAGGGGAAACCATGTGGTCATATTCATTATTCATGATGTCAGGTTGAGGTAAAGGGGAAACCATGTGGGTCATATCATTATTCATGATGTCAGGTTGAGGTAAAGGGGAAACCATGTGGTCATATTCATTATTCATGATGTCAGGTTGAGGTAAAGGGGAAACCATGTGGCATATCATTATTCATGATGTCAGGTGAGGTAAAGGGGAAACCATGTGGTCATATTCATGATGGTCAGGTTGAGGTAAAGGGGAAACCATGTGGTCATATTCCATTATTCCATGATGTCAGGTTGAGGTAAAGGGGAAACCATGTGGTCATATTCATTATTCTGATGTCAGGTTGAGGTAAAGGGGAAACCATGTGGTCATATTCATGATGTCAGGTTGAGGTAAAGGGGAAACCATGTGGTCATATTCATTATTCATGATGTCAGGCTGAGGTAAAGGGAAACCATGTGGTCATATTCATTATCATGATGTCAGGTTGAGGTAAAGGGGAAACCATGTGGTCATATTCATGATGTCGGTTGAGTAAGGGGCAACCATGTGGTATTTGAGTCAGGTTGAGGTAAAGGGAAACCATGTGGTCATATTCATTATTCATGATGTCAGTTGAGGTAAAGGGGAAACCATGTGGTCATATTCATGATGTCAGGTTGAGGTAAAGGGGAAACCATGTGGTCATATTCATTATTCATGATGTCAGGCTGAGGTAAAGGGGAAACCATGTGGTCATATTCATTATTCATGATGTCAGGTTGAGGTAAAGGGGAAACCATGTGGTCATATTCATGATGTCTGGTTGAGGTAAAGGGGAAACCATGTGGGTCATATTCCGTTATTCATGATGTCAGGCTGAGGTAAAGAGGAAAACTTTGTGGTCATAGTCATGATATCAGGTTGAGGTAAAAGGGGGAATCCATGTGGTCATATTCGTTATTCATGATGTCAGGTTGAGGTAAAGGGGAAAACCATGTGGACATTATTCATGATGTCAGGTTGAGGTAAAGGGGAAACCATGTGGTCATATTCGTTATTCATGATGTCAGGTTGAGGTAAAGGGGAAACCATGTGGTCATATTCATTATTCATGATGTCAGGTTGAGGTAAAGAGGAAACCATGTGGTCATATTCATTATTCATGATTCAGGTTGAGGTAAAGGGGAAACCATGTGGTCATATTCATGATGTCAGGCTGAGGTAAAGGGGAAACCATGTGGTCATATTCATGATGTCAGGCTGAGGTAAAGGGGAAACCATGTGGTCATATTCATTATTCATGATGTCAGGTTGAGGTAAAGGGGAAACCATGTGGTCATATTCATTATTCATGATGTCAGGCTGAGGTAAAGGGGAAACCATGTGGTCATATTATTATTCATGATGTCAGGTTGAGGTAAAGGGGAAACCATGTGGTCATATTCATTATTCATGATGTCAGGGTTGAGGTAAAGGGGAAACCATGTGGTCATATTCATGATGTCAGGTTGAGGTAAAGGGGAAACCATGTGGTCATATTCGTTATTCATGATGTCAGGTTGAGGTAAAGGGGAAACCATGTGGTCATATTCATTATTCATGATGTCAGGTTGAGGTAAAGGGGAAACCATGTGGTCATATTCATGATGTCAGGTTGAGGTAAAGGGGAAACCATGTGGTCATATTCATTATTCATGATGTCAGGCTGAGGTAAAGGGGAAACCATGTGGTCATATTCATTATTCATGATGTCAGGTTGAGGTAAAGGGGAAACCATGTGGTCCATATTCATGATGTCTGGTTGAGGTAAAGGGGAAACCATGTGGTCATATTCGTTATTCATGATGTCAGGCTGAGGTAAAGAGGAAAACTTTGTGGTCATAGTCATGATATCAGGTTGAGGTAAAGGGGGAATCCATGTGGTCATATTCGTTATTCATGATGTCAGGCTGAGGTAAAGGGGAAACCATTTGGTCATATTCATGATGTCAGGTTGAGGTAAAGAAGAAACCATGTGGTCATATTCATGATGTCAGGCTGAGGTAAAGGGGAAACCATGTGGTCATATTCATGATGTCAGGCTGAGGTAAAGGGGAAACCATGTGGTCATATTCATTATTCATGATGTCAGGGTGAGGTAAAGGGAAACCATGTGGTCATATTCATTATTCATGATGTCAGGCTGAGGTAAAGGGGAAACCATGTGGTCATATTAATTATTCATGATGTCAGGTTGAGGTAAAGGGGAAACCATGTGGTCATATTCATTATTCATGATGTCAGGTTGAGGTAAGGGGAAACCATGTGGTCATATTCATGATGTCAGGTTGAGGTAAAGGGGAAACCATGTGGTCATATTCGTTATTCATGATGTCAGGTTGAGGTAAAGGGGAAACCATGTGGTCATATTCATTATTCATGATGTCAGGTTGAGGTAAAGGGGAAACCATGTGGTCATATTCATGATGTCAGGTTGAGGTAAAGGGGAAACCATGTGGTCATATTCATTATTCATGATGTCAGGCTGAGGTAAAGGGGAAACCATGTGGTCATATTCATTATTCATGATGTCAGGGTTGAGGTAAAGGGGAAACCATGTGGTCATATTCATGATGTCTGGTTGAGGTAAAGGGGAAACCATGTGGTCATATTCGTTATTCATGATGTCAGGCTGAGGTAAAGAGGAAAACTTTGTGGTCATAGTCATGATATCAGGTTGAGGTAAAGGGGGAATCCATGTGGTCATATTCGTTATTCATGATGTCAGGCTGAGGTAAAGGGGAAACCATGTGGTCATATTCATTATTCATGATGTCAGGTTGAGGTAAAGGGGAAACCATGTGGTCATATTCATGATGTCTGGTTGAGGTAAAGGGGAAACCATGTGGTCATATTCGTTATTCATGATGTCAGGCTGAGGTAAAGAGGAAAACTTTGTGGTCATAGTCATGATATCAGGTTGAGGTAAAGGGGGAATCCATGTGGTCATATTCGTTATTCATGATGTCAGGCTGAGGTAAAGGGGAAACCATTTGTCATATTCATGATGTCAGGTTGAGGTAAAGAAGAAACCATGTGGTCATATTCATGATGTCAGGCTGAGGTAAAGGGGAAACCATGTGGTCATATTCATGATGTCAGGCTGAGGTAAAGGGGAAACCATGTGGTCATATTCATTATTCATGATGTCAGGTTGAGGTAAAGGGGAAACCATGTGGTCATATTCATTATTCATGATGTCAGGCTGAGGTAAAGGGGAAACCATGTGGTCATATTAATTATTCATGATGTCAGGTTGAGGTAAAGGGGAAACCATGTGGTCATATTCATTATTCATGATGTCAGGTTGAGGTAAAGGGGAAACCATGTGGTCATATTCATGATGTCAGGTTGAGGTAAAGGGGAAACCATGTGGTCATATTCGTTATTCATGATGTCAGGTTGAGGTAAAGGGGAAACCATGTGGTCATATTCATTATTCATGATGTCAGGTTGAGGTAAAGGGGAAACCATGTGGTCATATTCATGATGTCAGGTTGAGGTAAAGGGGAAACCATGTGGTCATATTCATTATTCATGATGTCAGGCTGAGGTAAAGGGGAAACCATGTGGTCATATTCATTATTCATGATGTCAGGTTGAGGTAAAGGGGAAACCATGTGGTCATATTCATGATGTCTGGTTGAGGTAAAGGGGAAACCATGTGGTCATATTCGTTATTCATGATGTCAGGCTGAGGTAAAGAGGAAAACTTTGTGGTCATAGTCATGATATCAGGTTGAGGTAAAGGGGGAATCCATGTGGTCATATTCGTTATTCATGATGTCAGGCTGAGGTAAAGGGGAAACCATTTGGTCATATTCATGATGTCAGGTTGAGGTAAAGAAGAAACCATGTGGTCATATTCATGATGTCAGGTTGAGGTAAAGGGGAAACCATGTGGTCATATTCGTTATTAATGATGTCAGGTTGAGGTAAAGGGGAACCATGTGGTCATATTCATGATGTCAGGTTGAGGTAAAGGGGAAACCATGTGGTCATATTCGTTATTCATGATGTCAGGCTGAGGTAAAGGGGAAACCATTTGGGTCATTATTCATGATGTCAGGTTGAGGTAAAGGGGAAACCATGTGGTCATATTCATGATGTCAGGTTGAGGTAAAGGGGAAACCATGTGGTCATATTCGTTATTCATGATGTCAGGCTGAGGTAAAGGGGAAACCATTTGGTCATTATTCATGATGTCAGGTTGAGGTAAAGGGGAAACCATGTGGTCATATTCATGATGTCAGGTTGAGGTAAAGGGGAAACCATGTGGTCATATTCGTTATTCATGATGTCAGGTTGAGGTAAAGGGGAAACCATGTGGACATTATTCATGATGTCAGGTTGAGGTAAAGGGGAAACCATGTGGTCATATTCGTTATTCATGATGTCAGGTTGAGGTAAAGGGGAAACCATGTGGTCATATTCATTATTCATGATGTCAGGTTGAGGTAAAGAGGAAACCATGTGGTCATATTCATTATTCATGATGTCAGGTTGAGGTAAAGGGGAAACCATGTGGTCATATTCATGATGTCAGGCTGAGGTAAAGGGGAAACCATGTGGTCATATTCATGATGTCAGGCTGAGGTAAAGGGGAAACCATGTGGTCATATTCATTATTCATGATGTCAGGTTGAGGTAAAGGGGAAACCATGTGGTCATATTCATTATTCATGATGTCAGGCTGAGGTAAAGGGGAAACCATGTGGTCATATTAATTATTCATGATGTCAGGTTGAGGTAAGGGGAAACCATGTGGTCATATTCATTATTCATGATGTCAGGTTGAGGTAAAGGGGAAACCATGTGGTCATATTCATGATGTCAGGTTGAGGTAAAGGGGAAACCATGTGGTCATATTCGTTATTCATGATGTCAGGTTGAGGTAAAGGGGAAACCATGTGGTCATATTCATTATTCATGATGTCAGGTTGAGGTAAAGGGGAAACCATGTGGTCATATTCATGATGTCAGGTTGAGGTAAAGGGGAAACCATGTGGTCATATTCATTATTCATGATGTCAGGCTGAGGTAAAGGGGAAACCATGTGGTCAATATTCATTATTCATGATGTCAGGTTGAGGTAAAGGGGAAACCATGTGGTCATATTCATGATGTCTGGTTGAGGTAAAGGGGAACCATGTGGTCATATTCGTTATTCATGATGTCAGGCTGAGGTAAAGAGGAAAACTTTGTGGTCATAGTCATGATATCAGGTTGAGGTAAAGGGGGGAATCCATGTGGTCATATTCGTTATTCATGATGTCAGGCTGAGGTAAAGGGGAAACCATTTGGTCATATTCATGATGTCAGGTTGAGGTAAAGAAGAAACCATGTGGTCATATTCATGATGTCAGGTTGAGGTAAAGGGGAAACCATGTGGTCATATTCGTTATTAATGATGTCAGGTTGAGGTAAAGGGGAAACCATGTGGTCATATTCATGATGTCAGGTTGAGGTAAAGGGGAAACCATGTGGTCATATTCGTTATTCATGATGTCAGGCTGAGGTAAAGGGGAAACCATTTGGTCATTATTCATGATGTCAGGTTGAGGGTAAAGGGGAAACCATGTGGTCATATTCATGATGTCAGGTTGAGGTAAAGGGGAAACCATGTGGTCATATTCGTTATTCATGATGTCAGGTTGAGGTAAAGGGGAAACCATGTGGTCATTATTCATGATGTCAGGTTGAGGTAAAGGGGAAACCATGTGGTCATATTCATGATGTCAGGTTGAGGTAAAGGGGAAACCATGTGGTCATATTCGTTATTCATGATGTCAGGTTGAGGTAAAGGGGAAACCATGTGGTCATATTCATTATTCATGATGTCAGGTTGAGGTAAAGAGGAAACCATGTGGTCATATTCATTATTCATGATGTCAGGTTGAGGTAAAGGGGAAACCATGTGGTCATATTCATGATGTCAGGCTGAGGTAAAGGGGAAACCATGTGGTCATATTCATGATGTCAGGCTGAGGTAAAGGGGAAACCATGTGGTCATATTCATTATTCATGATGTCAGGTTGAGGTAAAGGGGAAACCATGTGGTCATATTCATGATGTCAGGCTGAGGTAAAGGGGAAACCATGTGGTCATATTCATGATGTCAGGTTGAGGTAAAGGGGAACCATGTGGTCATATTCATGATGTCAGGTTGAGATAAAGGGGAAACCATGTGGTCATATTCATGATGTCAAGCTGAGGTAAAGGGGAAACCATGTGGTCATATTCATTATTCATGATGTCAGGTTGAGGTAAAGGGGAAACCATGTGGTCATTATTCATGATGTCAGGTTGAGGTAAAGGGGAAACCATGTGGTCATTATTCATGATGTCAGGTTGAGGTAAATGGGAAACCATGTGGTCATATTCATTATTCATGATGTCAGGTTGAGGTAAAGGGGAACCATGTGGTCATATTCATTATTCATGATGTCAGGCTGAGGTAAAGGGGAAACCATGTGGTCATATTCATTATTCATGATGTCAGGTTGAGGTAAAGGGGAACCATGTGGTGATATTCATTATTCATGATGTCAGGTTGAGATAAAGGGGAAACCATGTGGTCATATTCATGATGTCAGGTTGAGGGATAGGGGAAACCATGTGGTCATATTCATGATGTCAGGTTGAGGTAAAGAGGAAACCATGTGGTCATATTCATTATTCATGATGTCAGGTTGAGGTAAAGGGGAACCATGTGGTCATATTCATGATGTCAGGTTGAGATAAAGGGGAAACCATGTGGTCATATTCATGATGTCAGGTTGAGGTAAAGGGGAAACCATGTGGTCATATTCATTATTCATGATGTCAGGTTGAGGTAAAGGGGAACCATGTGGTCATATTCATTATTCATGATGTCAGGCTGAGGTAAAGGGGAAACCATGTGGTCATATTCATTATTCATGATGTCAGGTTGAGGTAAAGGGGAACCATGTGGTCATATTCATTATTCATGATGTCAGGTTGAGGTAAAGGGGAACCATGTGGTCATATTCATGATGTCAGGTTGAGATAAAGGGGAAACCATGTGGTCATATTCATGATGTCAGGTTGAGGTAAAGGGGAAACCATGTGGTCATATTCATTATTCATGATGTCAGGCTGAGGTAAAGGGGAAACCATGTGGTCATATTCATGATGTCAGGCTGAGGTAAAGGGGAAACCATATGGTCATATTCATGATGTCAGGCTGAGGTAAAGGGGAAACCATGTGGTCATATTCATTATTCATGATGTCAGGTTGAGGTAAAGGGGAACCATGTGGTCATATTCATTATTCATGATGTCAGGCTGAGGTAAAGGGGAAACCATGTGGTCATATTCATGATGTCAGGTTGAGGTAAAGGGGAAACCATGTGGTCATATTCATGATGTCAGGTTGAGGTAAAGGGGAAACCATGTGGTCATATTCGTTATTCATGATGTCAGGTTGAGGTAAAGGGGAAACCATGTGGACATTATTCATGATGTCAGGTTGAGGTAAAGGGGAAACCATGTGGTCATATTCATGATGTCAGGTTGAGGTAAAGGGGAAACCATGTGGTCATATTCGTTATTCATGATGTCAGGTTGAGGTAAAGGGGAAACCATGTGGTCATATTCATGATGTCAGGTTGAGGTAAAGGGGAAACCATGTGGTCATATTCGTTATTCATGATGTCAGGCTGAGGTAAAGGGGAAACCATTTGGTCATTATTCATGATGTCAGGTTGAGGTAAAGGGGAAACCATGTGGGCATATTCATGATGTCAGGTTGAGGTAAAGGGGAAACCATGTGGTCATATTCATTATTCATGATGTCAGGCTGAGGTAAATGGGAAACCATGTGGTCATATTCATTATTCATGATGTCAGGTTGAGGTAAAGGGGAACCATGTGGTCATATTCATTATTCATGATGTCAGGTTGAGGTAAAGGGGAACCATGTGGTCATATTCATGATGTCAGGTTGAGATAAAGGGGAAACCATGTGGTCATATTCATGATGTCAGGTTGAGGTAAAGGGGAAACCATGTGGTCATATTCATTATTCATGATGTCAGGCTGAGGTAAAGGGGAAACCATGTGGTCATATTCATGATGTCAGGCTGAGGTAAAGGGGAAACCATGTGGTCATATTCATGATGTCAGGCTGAGGTAAAGGGGAAACCATGTGGTCATATTCATTATTCATGATGTCAGGTTGAGGTAAAGGGGAACCATGTGGTCATATTCATTATTCATGATGTCAGGCTGAGGTAAAGGGGAAACCATGTGGTCATATTCATTATTCATGATGTCAGGTTGAGGTAAAGGGGAAACCATGTGGTCATATTCATGATGTCAGGTTGAGGTAAAGGGGAAACCATGTGGTCATATTCATGATGTCAGGTTGAGGTAAAGGGGAAACCATGTGGTCATATTCGTTATTCATGATGTCAGGTTGAGGTAAAGGGGAAACCATGTGGACATTATTCATGATGTCAGGTTGAGGTAAAGGCGAAACCATGTGGTCATATTCATGATGTCAGGTTGAGGTAAAGGGGAAACCATGTGGTCATATTCGTTATTCATGATGTCAGGTTGAGGTAAAGGGGAAACCATGTGGTCATATTCATGATGTCAGGTTGAGGTAAAGGGGAAACCATGTGGTCATATTCGTTATTCATGATGTCAGGCTGAGGTAAAGGGGAAACCATTTGGTCATTATTCATGATGTCAGGTTGAGGTAAAGGGGAAACCATGTGGGCATATTCATGATGTCAGGTTGAGGTAAAGGGGAAACCATGTGGTCATATTCATTATTCATGATGTCAGGCTGAGGTAAATGGGAAACCATGTGGTCATATTCATTATTCATGATGTCAGGTTGAGGTAAAGGGGAAACCATGTGGTCATATTCATGATGTCTGGTTGAGGTAAAGGGGAAACCACGTGGTCATATTCATTATTCATGATGTCAGGCTGAGGTAAAGGGGAAACCATGTGGTCATATTCATGATGTCAGGTTGAGGTAAAGAGGAAACCATGTGGTCATATTCATGATGTCAGGTTGAGGTAAAGGGGAAACCATGTGGTCATATTCATGATGTGTCAGGCTGAGGTAAAGAGGAAACCATGTGGTCATATTCATGATGTCAGGTTGAGGTAAAGGGGAAACCATGTGGTCATTATTCATGATGTCAGGTTGAGGTAAAGGGGAAACCATGTGGTCATATTCATTATTCATGGTGTCAGGTTGAGGTAAAGGGGAAACCATGTGGTCATATTCATGATGTCAGGTGTAGGTAAAGGGGAAACCATGTGGTCATATTCATGATGTCGGGTTGAGGTAAAGAGGAAACCATGTGGTCATATTCGTTATTCATGATGTCAGGCTGAGGTAAAGGGGAAACCATGTGGTCATATTTATGATGTCAGGTTGAGGTGAAGGGGAAACCATGTGGTCATATTCATTATTCATGATGTCAGGGTGAGGTAAAGGGGAAACCATGTGGTCATATTCATTATTCATGATGTCAGGTTGGGGTAAAGGGGAAACCATGTGGTCATATTCATGATGTCAGGTTGAGGTAAAGGGGAAACCATGTGGTCATATTCGTTATTCATGATGTCAGGTTGAGGTAAAGGGGAAACCATGTGGTCATATTCATGATGTCAGGTTGAGGTAAAGGGGAACCATGTGGTCATATTCATGATGTCAGGTTGAGGTAAAGGGGAAACCATGTGGTCATATTCATGATGTCAGGCTGAGGTAAAGGGGAAACCATGTGGTCATATTCATGATGTCAGGTTGAGGTAAAGGGGAACCATGTGGTCATATTCATGATGTCAGGTTGAGATAAAGGGGAAACCATGTGGTCATATTCATGATGTCAAGCTGAGGTAAAGGGGAAACCATGTGGTCATATTCATTATTCATGATGTCAGGTTGAGGTAAAGGGGAAACCATGTGGTCATTATTCATGATGTCAGGTTGAGGTAAAGGGGAAACCATGTGGTCATTATTCATGATGTCAGGTTGAGGTAAATGGGAAACCATGTGGTCATATTCATTATTCATGATGTCAGGTTGAGGTAAAGGGGAACCATGTGGTCATATTCATTATTCATGATGTCAGGCTGAGGTAAAGGGGAAACCATGTGGTCATATTCATTATTCATGATGTCAGGTTGAGGTAAAGGGGAACCATGTGGTGATATTCATTATTCATGATGTCAGGTTGAGATAAAGGGGAAACCATGTGGTCATATTCATGATGTCAGGTTGAGGGATAGGGGAAACCATGTGGTCATATTCATGATGTCAGGTTGAGGTAAAGAGGAAACCATGTGGTCATATTCATTATTCATGATGTCAGGTTGAGGTAAAGGGGAACCATGTGGTCATATTCATGATGTCAGGTTGAGATAAAGGGAAACCATGTGGTCATATTCATGATGTTCAGGTTGAGGTAAAGGGAAACGCATGTGGTCATATTCATATTCATGATGTCAGGTTGAGGTAAAGGGGACCTGTGGTCCATATTCATTCTTCCATGATGTAGGCTGAGGTAAAAGGGGAAACCAATGTGGTCATATTCATTATTCATGATGTCAGTTTGAGGTAAAGGGGAACCACTGTGGTCATATTCATTATTCATGATGTCAGGTTGAGGGTAAAGGGGAAACCATGTGGTCATATCATGATGCAAGGTGAGATAAAGGGGAAACCATGTTGGTCATATTCATGATGTTCAGGTTGGAGGGTAAAGGGGAAACCATGTGGTCATATTCATTATTCACTGATGTCAGGGTTGAGGTAAAGGGGAAACCATGTGGTCATATTCATGATGCAGGAGGTTGAGGTAAAGGGGAAACCATGTGGGTCATATCATGATGTTCACGGTTGAGGTAAAGGGGAAACCATGTGGTCAATTCGTTATTCATGATGTCCCAGGTTGAGGTAAAGGGGAAACCATGTGACATTATTCTGATGTCAGGTGAGGTAAAGGCAAAACCATGTGGTCATATTCATGATGTCAGGTTTGAGGTAAAGGGTGAAACCATGTGGTCATATTCGTTATTCATGATGTCAGGTTGAGTAAGGGGAAACCATGTGGTCATATTCATGTGTCAGGTTGAGGTAAAGGGGAAACCATTGGTCATTATTCATGATGTCAGGTTGAGGTAAAGGGAAACCATGTGGGCATATCATGATGTCAGGGTTGAGGTAAAGGGGAAACCATGTGGTCATATTCATTATTCATGATGTCAGGCTGAGGTAAATGGGAAACCATGTGGTCATTATTCATGATGTCAGGTTGAGGTAAAGGGGGAAACCATGTGGCATATTCATGATGTCAGGTTGAGGTAAAGGGGAAACCATGTGGTCATATTCATGTTGTCAGGTTGAGGTAAAGGGGAAACCATTTGGTCATTATTCATGATGTCAGGTTGAGGTAAAGGGGAAACCATGTGGGCATATTCATGATGTCAGGTTGAGGTAAAGGGGAAACCATGTGGTCATATTCGTTATTCATGATGTCCAGGCTGAGGTAAAGGGGGAAACCATTTGGTCATTATTCATGGATGTCAGGTTGAGGTAAAGGGGAAACCATGTGGGCATATTCATGATGTCAGGTTGAGGTAAAGGGGAAACCATGTGGTCATTTCATTATTCATGATGTCAGGCTGAGGTAAATGGGAACCATGTGGTCATATTCATTATTCATGATGTCAGGTTGAGGTAAAGGGGAAACCATTTGGTCATATTCATGATGTCTGGTTGAGGTAAAGGGGAAACCACTGGTCATATTCATTATTCATGATGTCAGGCTGAGGTAAAGGGGAAACCATGTTGGTCATATTCATGATGTCAGGTTGAGGTAAGAGGAAACCATGTGGTCATATTCATGATGTCAGGTTGAGGTAAGGGGAAAACCATGTGGTCATTATCATATGTTGTCAGGCTGAGGTAAAGAGGAAACCATGTGGTCATATTCATGATGTCAGGTTGAGGTAAAGGGGAAACCATGTGGTCATTATTCATGATGTCAGGTTGAGGTAAAGGGGAAACCATGTGGTCATATTCATTATTCATGATGTCAGGTTGAGGTAAAGGGGAAACCATGTGGTCATATTCATGATGTCAGGTGTAGGTAAAGGGGAAACCATGTGGTCATATTCATGATGTCAGGTTGAGGTAAAGGGGAAACCATGTGGTCATATTCATTATTCATGATGTCAGGCTGAGGTAAAGGGGAAACCATGTGGTCATATTCATGATGTCAGGTTGAGGTAAAGGGGAAACCATGTGGTCATATTCATTATTCATGATGTCAGGTTGAGGTAAAGGGGAAACCATGTGGTCATATTCATTATTCATGATGTCAGGTTGAGGTAAAGGGGAAACCATGTGGTCATATTCATGATGTCAGGTTGAGGTAAAGGGGAAACCATGTGGTCATATTCGTTATTCATGATGTCAGGTTGAGGTAAAGGGGAAACCATGTGGTCATATTCATGATGTCAGGTTGAGGTAAAGGGGAACCATGTGGTCATATTCATGATGTCAGGTTGAGGTAAAGGGGAAACCATGTGGTCATATTCATGATGTCAGGTTGAGGTAAAGGGGAAACCATGTGGTCATATTCATGATGTCAGGTTGAGGTAAAGGGGAAACCATGTGGTCATATTCATGATGTCAGGTTGAGGTAAAGGGGAAACCATGTGGTCATATTCATGATGTCAGGTTGAGGTAAAGGGGAAACCATGTGGTCATATTCATTATTCATGATGTCAGGTTGAGGTAAAGGGGAAACCATGTGGTCATATTCATGATGTCAGGTTGAGGTAAAGGGGAAACCATGTGGTCATATTCATGATGTCAGGTTGAGGTAAAGGGGAAACCATGTGGTCATATTCATTATTCATGATGTCAGGTTGAGGTAAAGGGGAACCATGTGGTCATATTCATTATTCATGATGTCAGGCTGAGGTAAAGGGGAAACCATGTGGTCATATTCATTATTCATGATGTCAGGTTGAGGTAAAGGGGAACCATGTGGGTCATTATTCATGATGTCAGGTTGAGGTAAAGGGGAAACCATGTGGTCATATTCATGATGTCAGGTTGAGGTAAAGGGGAAACCATGTGGTCATATTCATGATGTCAGGTTGAGGTAAAGGGGAAACCATGTGGTCATATTCATTATTCATGATGTCAGGTTGAGGTAAAGGGGAAACCATGTGGTCATATTCATGATGTCAGGTTGAGGTAAAGGGGAAACCATGTGGTCATATTCATGATGTCAGGTTGAGGTAAAGGGGAAACCATGTGGTCATATTCATTATTCATGATGTCAGGTTGAGGTAAAGGGGAAACCATGTGGTCATATTCATTATTCATGATGTCAGGCTGAGGTAAAGGGGAAACCATGTGGTCATATTCATTATTCATGATGTCAGGTTGAGGTAAAGGGGAACCATGTGGTCATATTCATTATTCATGATGTCAGGTTGAGGTAAAGGGGAAACCATGTGGTCATATTCATGATGTCAGGTTGAGGTAAAGGGGAAACCATGTGGTCATATTCATGATGTCAGGTTGAGGTAAAGGGAAACCATGTGGTCATATTCATATTCATGATGTCAGGTTGAGGTAAAGGGGAAACCATGTGGTCATATTCATGATGTCAGGTTGAGGTAAAGGGGAAACCATGTGGTCATATTCATGATGTCAGGCTGAGGTAAAGGGGAAACCATGTGGTCATATTCATTATTCATGATGTCAGCTGAGGTAAAGGGGAAACCATGTGGTCATATTCATTATTCATGATGTCAGGTTGAGGTAAAGGGGAAACCATGTGGTCATATTCATGATGTCAGGTTGAGGTAAAGGGAAACCATGTGGTCATATTCATGATGTCAGGTTGAGGTAAAGGGGAAACCATGTGGTCATATTCATTATTCATGATGTCAGGTTGAGGTAAAGGGAAACCATGTGGTCATATTCATGATGTCAGGTTGAGGTAAAGGGGAAACCATGTGGTCATATTCATGATGTCAGGTTGAGGTAAAGGGGAAACCATGTGGTCATATTCATTATTCATGATGTCAGGTTGAGGTAAAGGGGAAACCATGTGGTCATATTCATGATGTCAGGTTGAGGTAAAGGGGAAACCATGTGGTCATATTCGTTATTCATGATGTCAGGCTGAGGTAAAGGGGAAACCATGTGGTCATATTCATGATGTCAGGTTGAGGTAAAGGGGAAACCATGTGGTCATATTCATGATGTCAGGTTGAGGTAAAGGGGAAACCATGTGGTCATATTCATTATTCATGATGTCAGGCTGAGGTAAAGGGGAAACCATGTGGTCATATTCATTATTCATGATGTCAGGTTGAGGTAAAGGGGAAACCATGTGGTCATATTCATATTCATGATGTCAGGTTGAGGTAAAGGGGAAACCATGTGGTCATATTCATGATGTCAGGCTGAGGTAAAGGGGAAACCATGTGGTCATATTCATGATGTCAGGTTGAGGTAAAGGGGAAACCATGTGGTCATATTCATGATGTCAGGTTGAGGTAAAGGGGAAACCATGTGGTCATATTCATGATGTCAGGCTGAGGTAAAGGGGAAACCATGTGGTCATATTCATGATGTCAGGCTGAGGTAAAGGGGAAACCATGTGGTCATATTCATTATTCATGATGTCAGGTTGAGGTAAAGGGGAAACCATGTGGTCATATTCATTATTCATGATGTCAGGTTGAGGTAAAGGGGAAACCATGTGGTCATATTCATGATGTCAGGTTGAGGTAAAGGGGAAACCATGTGGTCATATTCATGATGTCAGGTTGAGGTAAAGGGGAAACCATGTGGTCATTATTCATGATGTCAGGTTGAGGTAAAGGGGAAACCATGTGGTCATATTCATGATGTCAGGTTGAGGTAAAGGGGAAACCATGTGGTCATATTCATATTCATGATGTCAGGTTGAGGTAAAGGGGAAACCATGTGGTCATATTCATTATTCATGATGTCAGGTTGAGGTAAAGGGGAAACCATGTGGTCATATTCATGATGTCAGGTTGAGGTAAAGGGGAAACCATGTGGTCATATTCATGATGTCAGGTTGAGGTAAGGGGAAACCATGTGGTCATTATTCATGATGTCAGGTTGAGGTAAAGGGGAAACCATGTGGTCATATTCATGATGTCAGGTTGAGGTAAAGGGGAAACCATGTGGTCATATTCATGATGTCAGGTTGAGGTAAAGGGGAAACCATGTGGTCATATTCATGATGTCAGGTTGAGGTAAAGGGGAAACCATGTGGTCATATTCATTATTCATGATGTCAGGCTGAGGTAAAGGGGAAACCATGTGGTCATATTCATGATGTCAGGTTGAGGTAAAGGGGAAACCATGTGGTCATATTCATGATGTCAGGTTGAGGTAAAGGGGAAACCATGTGGTCATATTCATTATTCATGATGTCAGGCTGAGGTAAAGGGGAAACCATGTGGTCATTATTCATGATGTCAGGTTGAGGTAAAGGGAACCATGTGGTCATATTCATTATTCATGATGTCAGGTTGAGGTAAAGGGGAAACCATGTGGTCATATTCATGATGTCAGGTTGAGGTAAAGGGGAAACCATGTGGTCATATTCATGATGTCAGGTTGAGGTAAAGGGGAAACCATGTGGTCATATTCATTATTCATGATGTCAGGCTGAGGTAAAGGGGAAACCATGTGGTCATATTCATGATGTCAGGCTGAGGTAAAGGGGAAACCATGTGGTCATATTCATGATGTCAGGTTGAGGTAAAGGGGAAACCATGTGGTCATATTCATTATTCATGATGTCAGGTTGAGGTAAAGGGGAACCATGTGGTCATATTATTCATGATGTCAGGTTGAGGTAAAGGGGAAACCATGTGGTCATATTCATTATTCATGATGTCAGGTTGAGGTAAAGGGGAAACCATGTGGTCATATTCATGATGTCAGGTTGAGGTAAAGGGGAAACCATGTGGTCATATTCATGATGTCAGGTTGAGGTAAAGGGGAAACCATGTGGTCATATTCTTATTCATGATGTCAGGTTGAGGTAAAGGGAAACCATGTGGTCATATTCATGATGTCAGGTTGAGGTAAAGGGGAAACCATGTGGTCATATTCATGATGTCAGGTTGAGGTAAAGGGGAAACCATGTGGTCATATTCATTATTCATGATGTCAGGTTGAGGTAAAGGGGAAACCATGTGGTCATATTCATGATGTCAGGTTGAGGTAAAGGGGAAACCATGTGGTCATATTCATTATTCATGATGTCAGGTTGAGGTAAAGGGGAAACCATGTGGTCATATTCATTATTCATGATGTCAGGTTGAGGTAAAGGGGAAACCATGTGGTCATATTCATGATGTCAGGTTGAGGTAAAGGGGAAACCATGTGGTCATATTCATGATGTCAGGTTGAGGTAAAGGGGAAACCATGTGGTCATATTCATGATGTCAGGTTGAGGTAAAGGGGAAACCATGTGGTCATATTCATTATTCATGATGTCAGGTTGAGGTAAAGGGGAAACCATGTGGTCATATTCATGATGTCAGGTTGAGGTAAAGGGGAAACCATGTGGTCATATTCATTATTCATGATGTCAGGCTGAGGTAAAGGGGAAACCATGTGGTCATATTCATTATTCATGATGTCAGGTTGAGGTAAAGGGGAAACCATGTGGTCATATTCATGATGTCAGGTTGAGGTAAAGGGGAAACCATGTGGTCATATTCATTATTCATGATGTCAGGTTGAGGTAAAGGGGAAACCATGTGGTCATATTCATGATGTCAGGTTGAGGTAAAGGGGAAACCATGTGGTCATATTCATTATTCATGATGTCAGGCTGAGGTAAAGGGGAAACCATGTGGTCATTATTCATGATGTCAGGTTGAGGTAAAGGGGAAACCATGTGGTCATATTCATGATGTCAGGTTGAGGTAAAGGGGAAACCATGTGGTCATTATTCATGATGTCAGGTTGAGGTAAAGGGGAAACCATGTGGTCATATTCATGATGTCAGGTTGAGGTAAAGGGGAAACCATGTGGTCATATTCATTATTCATGATGTCAGGTTGAGGTAAAGGGGAAACCATGTGGTCATATTCATTATTCATGATGTCAGGTTGAGGTAAAGGGGAAACCATGTGGTCATATTCATTATTCATGATGTCAGGTTGAGGTAAAGGGGAAACCATGTGGTCATATTCATGATGTCAGGTTGAGGTAAAGGGGAAACCATGTGGTCATATTCATGATGTCAGGCTGAGGTAAAGGGGAAACCATGTGGTCATATTCATTATTCATGATGTCAGGTTGAGGTAAAGGGGAAACCATGTGGTCATATTCATTATTCATGATGTCAGGCTGAGGTAAAGGGGAAACCATGTGGTCATATTCATTATTCATGATGTCAGGTTGAGGTAAAGGGGAAACCATGTGGTCATATTCATTATTCATGATGTCAGGTTGAGGTAAAGGGGAAACCATGTGGTCATATTCATGATGTCAGGTTGAGGTAAAGGGGAAACCATGTGGTCATATTCATTATTCATGATGTCAGGTTGAGGTAAAGGGGAAACCATGTGGTCATATTCATTATTCATGATGTCAGGTTGAGGTAAAGGGGAAACCATGTGGTCATATTCATGATGTCAGGTTGAGGTAAAGGGGAAACCATGTGGTCATATTCATTATTCATGATGTCAGGTTGAGGTAAAGGGGAAACCATGTGGTCATATTCATTATTCATGATGTCAGGTTGAGGTAAAGGGGAAACCATGTGGTCATATTCATGATGTCAGGTTGAGGTAAAGGGGAAACCATGTGGTCATATTCATTATTCATGATGTCAGGTTGAGGTAAAGGGGAACCATGTGGTCATATTCATTATTCATGATGTCAGGTTGAGGTAAAGGGGAAACCATGTGGTCATATTCATTATTCATGATGTCAGGTTGAGGTAAAGGGGAAACCATGTGGTCATATTCATGATGTCAGGTTGAGGTAAAGGGGAAACCATGTGGTCATATTCATGATGTCAGGTTGAGGTAAAGGGGAAACCATGTGGTCATATTCGTTATTCATGATGTCAGGCTGAGGTAAAGGGGAAACCATGTGGTCATATTCATGATGTCAGGTTGAGGTAAAGGGGAAACCATGTGGTCATATTCATGATGTCAGGTTGAGGTAAAGGGGAAACCATGTGGTCATATTCGTTATTCATGATGTCAGGTTGAGGTAAAGGGGAAACCATGTGGACATTATTCATGATGTCAGGTTGAGGTAAAGGGGAAACCATGTGGTCATATTCGTTATTCATGATGTCAGGTTGAGGTAAAGGGGAAACCATGTGGTCATATTCATTATTCATGATGTCAGGTTGAGGTAAAGGGGAAACCATGTGGTCATATTCATGATGTCAGGTTGAGGTAAAGGGGAAACCATGTGGTCATATTCATGATGTCAGGCTGAGGTAAAGGGGAAACCATGTGGTCATATTCATGATGTCAGGGTGAGGTAAAGGGGAAACTATGTGGTCATATTCATTATTCATGATGTCAGGTTGAGGTAAAGGGGAAACCATGTGGTCATATTCATGATGTCAGGTTGAGGTAAAGGGGAAACCATGTGGTCATATTCATTATTCATGATGTCAGGCTGAGGTAAAGGGGAAACCATGTGGTCATATTCATTATTCATGATGTCAGGTTGAGGTAAAGGGGAAACCATGTGGTCATATTCATGATGTCAGGTTGAGGTAAAGGGGAAACCATGTGGTCATATTCTTATTCATGATGTCAGGTTGAGGTAAAGGGGAAACCATGTGGTCATATTCATGATGTCAGGTTGAGGTAAAGGGGAAACCATGTGGTCATATTCATTATTCATGATGTCAGGCTGAGGTAAAGGGGAAACCATGTGGTCATATTCATGATGTCAGGTTGAGGTAAAGGGGAAACCATGTGGTCATATTCATGATGTCAGGTTGAGGTAAAGGGGAAACCATGTGGTCATATTCATTATTCATGATGTCAGGTTGAGGTAAAGGGGAAACCATGTGGTCATATTCATGATGTCAGGTTGAGGTAAAGGGGAAACCATGTGGTCATATTCATTATTCATGATGTCAGGTTGAGGTAAAGGGGAAACCATGTGGTCATATTCATTATTCATGATGTCAGGTTGAGGTAAAGGGGAAACCATGTGGTCATATTCATTATTCATGATGTCAGGTTGAGGTAAAGGGGAAACCATGTGGTCATATTCATGATGTCAGGCTGAGGTAAAGGGGAAACCATGTGGTCATATTCATGATGTCAGGCTGAGGTAAAGGGGAAACCATGTGGTCATATTCATTATTCATGATGTCAGGTTGAGGTAAAGGGGAAACCATGTGGTCATATTCATTATTCATGATGTCAGGCTGAGGTAAAGGGGAAACCATGTGGTCATATTAATTATTCATGATGTCAGGTTGAGGTAAAGGGGAAACCATGTGGTCATATTCATTATTCATGATGTCAGGTTGAGGTAAAGGGGAAACCATGTGGTCATATTCATGATGTCAGGTTGAGGTAAAGGGGAAACCATGTGGTCATATTCATTATTCATGATGTCAGGCTGAGGTAAAGGGGAAACCATGTGGTCATATTCATTATTCATGATGTCAGGTTGAGGTAAAGGGGAAACCATGTGGTCATATTCATGATGTCAGGTTGAGGTAAAGGGGAAACCATGTGGTCATATTCATTATTCATGATGTCAGGTTGAGGTAAAGGGGAAACCATGTGGTCATATTCATTATTCATGATGTCAGGTTGAGGTAAAGGGGAAACCATGTGGTCATATTCATGATGTCAGGTTGAGGTAAAGGGGAAACCATGTGGTCATATTCATTATTCATGATGTCAGGCTGAGGTAAAGGGGAAACCATGTGGTCATATTCATTATTCATGATGTCAGGTTGAGGTAAAGGGGAAACCATGTGGTCATATTCATGATGTCAGGTTGAGGTAAAGGGGAAACCATGTGGTCATATTCGTTATTCATGATGTCAGGCTGAGGTAAAGGGGAAACCATGTGGTCATATTCATGATGTCAGGTTGAGGTAAAGGGGAAACCATGTGGTCATATTCGTTATTCATGATGTCAGGCTGAGGTAAAGGGGAAACCATTTGGTCATATTCATGATGTCAGGTTGAGGTAAAGGGGAAACCATGTGGTCATATTCATGATGTCAGGTTGAGGTAAAGGGGAAACCATGTGGTCATATTCGTTATTCATGATGTCAGGTTGAGGTAAAGGGGAAACCATGTGGTCATATTCATGATGTCAGGTTGAGGTAAAGGGGAAACCATGTGGTCATATTCGTTATTCATGATGTCAGGCTGAGGTAAAGGGGAAACCATTTGGTCATTATTCATGATGTCAGGTTGAGGTAAAGGGGAAACCATGTGGTCATATTCATGATGTCAGGTTGAGGTAAAGGGGAAACCATGTGGTCATATTCGTTATTCATGATGTCAGGTTGAGGTAAAGGGGAAACCATGTGGTCATCATATTCATGATGTCAGGTTGAGGTAAAGGGGAAACCATGTGGTCATATTCATGATGTCAGGTTGAGGTAAAGGGGAAACCATGTGGTCATATTCATTATTCATGATGTCAGGTTGAGGTAAAGGGGAAACCATGTGGTCATATTCATTATTCATGATGTCAGGTTGAGGTAAAGGGGAAACCATGTGGTCATATTCATTATTCATGATGTCAGGTTGAGGTAAAGGGGAAACCATGTGGTCATATTCATGATGTCAGGCTGAGGTAAAGGGGAAACCATGTGGTCATATTCATGATGTCAGGCTGAGGTAAAGGGGAAACCATGTGGTCATATTCATTATTCATGATGTCAGGTTGAGGTAAAGGGGAAACCATGTGGTCATATTCATGATGTCAGGCTGAGGTAAAGGGGAAACCATGTGGTCATATTCATGATGTCAGGTTGAGGTAAAGGGGAAACCATGTGGTCATATTCATGATGTCAGGTTGAGGTAAAGGGGAAACCATGTGGTCATATTCATGATGTCAGGTTGAGGTAAAGGGGAACCATGTGGTCATATTCATGATGTCAGGTTGAGGTAAAGGGGAAACCATGTGGTCATATTCATGATGTCAGGCTGAGGTAAAGGGGAAACCATGTGGTCATATTCATTATTCATGATGTCAGGTTGAGGTAAAGGGGAAACCATGTGGTCATTATTCATGATGTCAGGTTGAGGTAAAGGGGAAACCATGTGGTCATTATTCATGATGTCAGGTTGAGGGTAAATGGGAAACCATGTGGTCATATTCATTATTCATGATGTCAGGTTGAGGTAAAGGGGAAACCATGTGGTTATATTCATTATTCATGATGTCAGGCTGAGGTAAAGGGGAAACCATGTGGTCATATTCATTATTCATGATGTCAGGTTGAGGTAAAGGGGAACCATGTGGTGATATTCATTATTCATGATGTCAGGTTGAGATAAAGGGGAAACATTGTGGTCATATTCATGATGTCAGGTTGAGGGATAGGGGAAACCATGTGGTCATATTCATGATGTCAGGTTGAGGTAAAGAGGAAACCATGTGGTCATATTCATTATTCATGATGTCAGGTTGAGGTAAGGGGGAAACCATGTGGTCATATTCATGATGTCAGGTTGAGATAAAGGGGAAAACCATGTGGTCATATTCATGATGTCAGGTTGAGGTAAAGGGGAAACCATGTGGTCATATTCATTATTCATGATGTCAGGTTGAGGTAAAGGGAACCATGTGGTCATATTCATTATTCATGATGTCAGGCTGAGGTAAAGGGGGAAACCATGTGGTCATATTCATTATTCATGATGTCAGGCTTGAGGTAAAAGGGGAACCATGTGGTCATATTCATTAATTCATGATGTCAGGTTGAGGTAAAGGGGAACCATGTGGGTCATATTCATGATGTCAGGTTGAGATAAAGGGGGAAACCATGTGGTCATATTCATTATTCATGATGTCAGGCTGAGGTAAAGGGGAAACCATGTGGTCATATTCATGATGTCAGGCTGAGGGTAAAGGGGAAACCATGTGGTCATATTCATGATGTCAGGCTGAGGTAAAGGGGAAAACCATGTGGTCATATTCATTATTCATGATGTCAGGCTGAGGTAAAGGGGAAACCATGTGGTCCATATTCATGATGTCAGGTTGAGGTAACGGGGAAACCAATGTGGTCATATTCATGATGTCAGGTTGAGGTTAAAGGGGAAACCATGTGGTCATATTCGTTATTCCATGATGTCAGGTTTGAGGTAAAGGGGAAACCATGTGGACATTATTCATGATGTCAGGTTGAGGTAAAGGGGAAACCATGTGGTCATATTCATGATGTCAGGTTGAGGTAAAGGGGAAACCATGTGGGTCATATTCGTTATTCATGATGTCAGGTTGAGGTAAAGGGGAAACCATGTGGTCATATTCATGATGTCAGGTTGAGGTAAAGGGGGAAACCATGTGGTCATATTCGTTATTCATGATGTCAGGCTGAGGTAAAGGGGAAACCATTTGGTCATCTAATTCATGGATGTCAGGTTGAGGGTAAGGGGAAACCATGTGGGCATATTCATGATGTCAGGTTGAGGTAAAGGGGAAACCATGTGGTCATATTCATTATTCATGACTGTCAGGCTGAGGTAAATGGGAAACCATGTGGTCATATTCATTATTCATGATGTCAGGTTGAGGTAAAAGGGGAACCATGTGGTCATATTCATTATTCATGATGTCAGGTTGAGGTAAAGGGGAACCATGTGGTCATATTCATGATGTCAGGTTGAGATAAAGGGGAAACCATGTGGTCATATTCATGATGTCAGGTTGAGGTAAGGGGAAACCATGTGGTCATATTCATTATTCATGATGTCAGGCTGAGGTAAGGGGAAACCATGTGGTCATATTCATGATGTCAGGCTGAGGTAAAGGGGAAACCATGTGGTCATATTCATGATGTCAGGCTGAGGTAAAGGGGAGGAAACCATGTGGTCATATTCATTATTCATGATGTCAGGTTGAGGTAAAGGGGAACCATGTGGTCATATTCATTATTCATGATGTCAGGCTGAGGTAAAGGGGAAACCACGTGGTCATATTCATTATTCATGATGTCAGGTTGAGGTAAAGGGGAAACCATGTGGTCATATTCATGATGTCAGGTTGAGGTAAAGGGGAAACCATGTGGTCATATTCATGATGTCAGGTTGAGGTAAAGGGGAAGGGAAACCATGTGGTCATATTCGTTATTCATGGATGTCAGGTTGAGGTAAAGGGGGAAACCATGTGGACATTATTCATGATGTCAGGTTGAGGTAAAGGCGAACCATGTGGTCATAATTCATGCATGTCAGGTTGAGGTAAAGGGAAACCATGTGGTCATATTCGTTATTCATGATGTCAGGTGGTGAGTAAAGGGGAAACCATGTGGTCATATTCATGATGTCAGGTTGAGGTAAAGCGGAAACCATGTGGTCATATTCGTGTATTCATGATGTCAGGCTGAGGTAAAGGGGAACCATTTGGTCATTATTCCATGATGTCAGGTTGAGGTATAAGGGGAAACCATGTGGTCATATCATATTCATGATGTCAGGCTGAGGTAAAGGGAAGGAAACATGTGGTCATATAATTATTTCATGATGTCAGGTTGAGGTAAAGGTGAAACCATGTGGTCATATTCCTTATTCATGATGTCAGGTTGAGGTAAAGGGGAAAAACCATGTGGTCATATTCATGATGTCAGAGTTGAGGTAAAGGGGAAACCATGTGGTCATATTCATATTCATGAGGTCAGGCTGAGGTAAAGGGGAAACCATGTGGTCATATTCATTATTCATGATGTCAGGTTGAGGTAAAGGGGAAACCATGTGGTCAATATTCATGATGTCAGGTTGAGGTAAGGGGAAACCATGTGGTCATATTCGTTATTCATGATGTCAGGTTGAGGTAAAGGGGAAAACCATGTGGTCATATTCATTATTCATGATGTCAGGTTTGAGGTAAAGGGGAAACCATGTGGTCATATTCATGATGTCAGGTTGAGGTAAAGGGAACCATGTGGTCATATTCATATTCATGATGTCAGGCTGAGGTAAAGGGGAAACCATGTGGTCATATTCATTATTCATGATGTCAGGTTGAGGTAAATGGGAAACCATGTGGTCATATTCATGATGTCTGGTTGAGGTAAAGGGGAAACCATGTGGTCATATTCGTTATTCATGATGTCAGGCTGAGGTAAAGAGGAAACTTTGTGGTCATAGTCATGATATCAGGTTGAGGTAAAGGGGGAATCCATGTGGTCATATTCGTTATTCATGATGTCAGGCTGAGGTAAAGGGGAGAACCATTTGGTCATATTCATGATGTCAGGTTGAGGTAAAGAAGAAACCATGTGGTCATATTCATGATGTCAGGTTGAGGTAAAGGGGAAACCATGTGGTCATATTCGTTATTCATGATGTCAGGTTGAGGTAAAGGGGAAACCATGTGGTCATATTCATGATGTCAGGTTGAGGTAAAGGGGAAACCATGTGGTCATATTCGTTATTCATGATGTCAGGCTGAGGTAAAGGGGAAACCATTTGGTCATTATTCATGATGTCAGGTTGAGTAAAGGGGAAACCATGTGGTCATATTCATGATGTCAGGTTGAGGTAAAGGGGAAACCATGTGGTCATATTCGTTATTCATGATGTCAGGTTGAGGTAAGGGGAAACCATGTGGTCATTATTCATGATGTCAGGTTGAGGTAAAGGGGAAACCATGTGGTCATATTCATGATGTCAGGTTGAGGTAAAGGGGAAACCATGTGGTCATATTCGTTATTCATGATGTCAGGTTGAGGTAAAGGGGAAACCATGTGGTCATATTCATTATTCATGATGTCAGGTTGAGGTAAAGAGGAAACCATGTGGTCATATTCATTATTCATGATGTCAGGTTGAGGTAAAGGGGAAACCATGTGGTCATATTCACGATGTCAGGCTGAGGTAAAGGGGAAACCATGTGGTCATATTCATGATGTCAGGCTGAGGTAAAGGGGAAACCATGTGGTCATATTCATTATTCATGATGTCAGGTTGAGGTAAAAGGGGAAACCATGTGGTCATATTCATGATGTCAGGCTGAGGTAAAGGGGGAAACCATGTGGTCATATTCATGATGTCAGGTTGAGGTAAAGGGGAAACCATGTGGTCATATTCATGATGTCAGGCTGAGGTAAAGGGGAAACCATGTGGTCATATTCATGATGTCAGGTTGAGGTAAAGGGGAACCATGTGGTCATATTCATGATGTCAGGTGAGATAAAGGGGAAACCATGTGGTCATATTCATGATGTCAAGCTGAGGTAAAGGGGAAACCATGTGGTCATATTCATTATTCATGATGTCAGGTTGAGGTAAAGGGGAAACCATGTGGTCATTATTCATGATGTCAGGTTGAGGTAAAGGGGAAACCATGTGGTCATTATTCATGATGTCAGGTTGAGGTAAATGGGAAACCATGTGGTCATATTCATTATTCATGATGTCAGGTTGAGGTAAAGGGGAACCATGTGGTTATATTCATTATTCATGATGTCAGGCTGAGGTAAAGGGGAAACCATGTGGTCATATTCATTATTCATGATGTCAGGTTGAGGTAAAGGGGAACCATGTGGTGATATTCATTATTCATGATGTCAGGTTGAGATAAAGGGGAAACCATGTGGTCATATTCATGATGTCAGGTTGAGGGATAGGGGAAACCATGTGGTCATATTCATGATGTCAGGTTGAGGTAAAGAGGAAACCATGTGGTCATATTCATTATTCATGATGTCAGGTTGAGGTAAGGGGGAACCATGTGGTCATATTCATGATGTCAGGTTGAGATAAAGGGGAAACCATGTGGTCATATTCATGATGTCAGGTTGAGGTAAAGGGGAAACCATGTGGTCATATTCATTATTCATGATGTCAGGTTGAGGTAAAGGGGAACCATGTGGTCATATTCATTATTCATGATGTCAGGCTGAGGTAAAGGGGAAACCATGTGGTCATATTCATTATTCATGATGTCAGGTTGAGGTAAAGGGGAACCATGTGGTCATATTCATTATTCATGATGTCAGGTTGAGGTAAAGGGGAACCATGTGGTCATATTCATGATGTCAGGTTGAGATAAAGGGGAAACCATGTGGTCATATTCATTATTCATGATGTCAGGCTGAGGTAAAGGGGAAACCATGTGGTCATATTCATGATGTCAGGCTGAGGTAAAGGGGAAACCATGTGGTCATATTCATGATGTCAGGCTGAGGTAAAGGGGAAACCATGTGGTCATATTCATTATTCATGATGTCAGGCTGAGGTAAAGGGGAAACCATGTGGTCATATTCATGATGTCAGGTTGAGGTAAAGGGGAAACCATGTGGTCATATTCATGATGTCAGGTTGAGGTAAAGGGGAAACCATGTGGTCATATTCGTTATTCATGATGTCAGGTTGAGGTAAAGGGGAAACCATGTGGACATTATTCATGATGTCAGGTTGAGGTAAAGGGGAAACCATGTGGTCATATTCATGATGTCAGGTTGAGGTAAAGGGGAAACCATGTGGTCATATTCGTTATTCATGATGTCAGGTTGAGGTAAAGGGGAAACCATGTGGTCATATTCATGATGTCAGGTTGAGGTAAAGGGGAAACCATGTGGTCATATTCGTTATTCATGATGTCAGGCTGAGGTAAAGGGGAAACCATTTGGTCATTATTCATGATGTCAGGTTGAGGTAAAGGGGAAACCATGTGGGCATATTCATGATGTCAGGTTGAGGTAAAGGGGAAACCATGTGGTCATATTCATTATTCATGATGTCAGGCTGAGGTAAATGGGAAACCATGTGGTCATATTCATTATTCATGATGTCAGGTTGAGGTAAAGGGGAACCATGTGGTCATATTCATTATTCATGATGTCAGGTTGAGGTAAAGGGGAACCATGTGGTCATATTCATGATGTCAGGTTGAGATAAAGGGGAAACCATGTGGTCATATTCATGATGTCAGGTTGAGGTAAAGGGGAAACCATGTGGTCATATTCATTATTCATGATGTCAGGCTGAGGTAAAGGGGAAACCATGTGGTCATATTCATGATGTCAGGCTGAGGTAAAGGGGAAACCATGTGGTCATATTCATGATGTCAGGCTGAGGTAAAGGGGAAACCATGTGGTCATATTCATTATTCATGATGTCAGGTTGAGGTAAAGGGGAACCATGTGGTCATATTCATTATTCATGATGTCAGGCTGAGGTAAAGGGGAAACCACGTGGTCATATTCATTATTCATGATGTCAGGTTGAGGTAAAGGGGAAACCATGTGGTCATATTCATGATGTCAGGTTGAGGTAAAGGGGAAACCATGTGGTCATATTCATGATGTCAGGTTGAGGTAAAGGGGAAACCATGTGGTCATATTCGTTATTCATGATGTCAGGTTGAGGTAAAGGGGAAACCATGTGGACATTATTCATGATGTCAGGTTGAGGTAAAGGCGAAACCATGTGGTCATATTCATGATGTCAGGTTGAGGTAAAGGGGAAACCATGTGGTCATATTCGTTATTCATGATGTCAGGTTGAGGTAAAGGGGAAACCATGTGGTCATATTCATGATGTCAGGTTGAGGTAAAGCGGAAACCATGTGGTCATATTCGTTATTCATGATGTCAGGCTGAGGTAAAGGGGAAACCATTTGGTCATTATTCATGATGTCAGGTTGAGGTAAAGGGGAAACCATGTGGGCATATTCATGATGTCAGGTTGAGGTAAAGGGGAAACCATGTGATCATATTCATTATTCATGATGTCAGGTTGAGGTAAAGGGGAAACCATGTGGTCATATTCATGATGTCTGGTTGAGGTAAAGGGGAAACCACGTGGTCATATTCATTATTCATGATGTCAGGCTGAGGTAAAGGGGAAACCATGTGGTCATATTCATGATGTCAGGTTGAGGTAAAGAGGAAACCATGTGGTCATATTCATGATGTCAGGTTGAGGTAAAGGGGAAACCATGTGGTCATATTCATGATGTGTCAGGCTGAGGTAAAGAGGAAACCATGTGGTCATATTCATGATGTCAGGTTGAGGTAAAGGGGAAACCATGTGGTCATTATTCATGATGTCAGGTTGAGGTAAAGGGGAAACCATGTGGTCATATTCATTATTCATGGTGTCAGGTTGAGGTAAAGGGGAAACCATGTGGTCATATTCATGATGTCAGGTGTAGGTAAAGGGGAAACCATGTGGTCATATTCATGATGTCGGGTTGAGGTAAAGAGGAAACCATGTGGTCATATTCGTTATTCATGATGTCAGGCTGAGGTAAAGGGGAAACCATGTGGTCATATTTATGATGTCAGGTTGAGGTGAAGGGGAAACCATGTGGTCATATTCATTATTCATGATGTCAGGGTGAGGTAAAGGGGAAACCATGTGGTCATATTCATTATTCATGATGTCAGGTTGGGGTAAAGGGGAAACCATGTGGTCATATTCATGATGTCAGGTTGAGGTAAAGGGGAAACCATGTGGTCATATTCGTTATTCATGATGTCAGGTTGAGGTAAAGGGGAAACCATGTGGGCATATTCATGATATCAGGTTGAGGTAAAGGGGAAACCATGTGGTCATATTCATTATTCATGATGTCAGGCTGAGGTAAATGGGAAACCATGTGGTCATATTCATTATTCATGATGTCAGGTTCAGGTAAAGGGGAACCATGTGGTCATATTCATTATTCATGATGTCAGGTTGAGGTAAAGGGGAACCATGTGGTCATATTCATGATGTCAGGTTGAGATAAAGGGGAAACCATGTGGTCATATTCATGATGTCAGGTTGAGGTAAAGGGGAAACCATGTGGTCATATTCATTATTCATGATGTCAGGCTGAGGTAAAGGGGAAACCATGTGGTCATATTCATGATGTCAGGCTGAGGTAAAGGGGAAACCATGTGGTCATATTCATGATGTCAGGCTGAGGTAAAGGGGAAACCATGTGGTCATATTCATTATTCATGATGTCAGGTTGAGGTAAAGGGGAACCATGTGGTCATATTCATTATTCATGATGTCAGGCTGAGGTAAAGGGGAAACCATGTGGTCATATTCATGATGTCAGGTTGAGGTAAAGGGGAAACCATGTGGTCATATTCGTTATTCATGATGTCAGGTTGAGGTAAAGGGGAAACCATGTGGACATTATTCATGATGTCAGGTTGAGGTAAAGGGGAAACCATGTGGTCATATTCATGATGTCAGGTTGAGGTAAATGGGAAACCATGTGGTCATATTCGTTATTCATGATGTCAGGTTGAGGTAAAGGGGAAACCATGTGGTCATATTCATGATGTCAGGTTGAGGTAAAGGGGAAACCATGTGGTCATATTCGTTATTCATGATGTCAGGCTGAGGTAAAGGGGAAACCATTTGGTCATTATTCATGATGTCAGGTTGAGGTAAAGGGGAAACCATGTGGGCATATTCATGATGTCAGGTTGAGGTAAAGGGGAAACCATGTGGTCATATTCATTATTCATGATGTCAGGCTGAGGTAAATGGGAAACCATGTGGTCATATTCATTATTCATGATGTCAGGTTGAGGTAAAGGGGAAACCATGTGGTCATATTCATGATGTCTGGTTGAGGTAAAGGGGAAACCACGTGGTCATATTCATTATTCATGATGTCAGGCTGAGGTAAAGGGGAAACCATGTGGTCATATTCATGATGTCAGGTTGAGGTAAAGAGGAAACCATGTGGTCATATTCATGATGTCAGGTTGAGGTAAAGGGGAAACCATGTGGTCATATTCATGATGTGTCAGGCTGAGGTAAAGAGGAAACCATGTGGTCATATTCATGATGTCAGGTTGAGGTAAAGGGGAAACCATGTGGTCATTATTCATGATGTCAGGTTGAGGTAAAGGGGAAACCATGTGGTCATATTCATTATTCATGGTGTCAGGTTGAGGTAAAGGGGAAACCATGTGGTCATATTCATGATGTCAGGTGTAGGTAAAGGGGAAACCATGTGGTCATATTCATGATGTCGGGTTGAGGTAAAGAGGAAACCATGTGGTCATATTCGTTATTCATGATGTCAGGCTGAGGTAAAGGGGAAACCATGTGGTCATATTTATGATGTCAGGTTGAGGTAAAGGGGAAACCATGTGGTCATATTCATTATTCATGATGTCAGGGTGAGGTAAAGGGGAAACCATGTGGTCATATTCATTATTCATGATGTCAGGTTGGGGTAAAGGGGAAACCATGTGGTCATATTCATGATGTCAGGTTGAGGTAAAGGGGAAACCATGTGGTCATATTCATTATTCATGATGTCAGGCTGAGGTAAAGGGGAAACCATGTGGTCATATTCATTATTCATGATGTCAGGTTGAGGTAATGGGGAAACCATGTGGTCATATTCATGATGTCAGGTTGAGGTAAAGGGGAAACCATGTGGTCATATTCGTTATTCATGATGTCAGGTTGAGGTAAAGGGGAAACCATGTGGTCATATTCATGATGTCAGGTTGAGGTAAAGGGGAAACCATGTGGTCATATTCGTTATTCATGATGTCAGGCTGAGGTAAAGGGGAAACCATTTGGTCATTATTCATGATGTCAGGTTGAGGTAAAGGGGAAACCATGTGGTCATATTCATGATGTCAGGTTGAGGTAAAGGGGAAACCATGTGGTCATATTCGTTATTCATGATGTCAGGTTGAGGTAAAGGGGAAACCATGTGGACATTATTCATGATGTCAGGTTGAGGTAAAGGGGAAACCATGTGGTCATATTCGTTATTCATGATGTCAGGTTGAGGTTAAAGGGGAAACCATGTGGTCATATTCATTATTCATGATGTCAGGTTGAGGTAAAGGGGAAACCATGTGGTCATATTCATGATGTCAGGCTGAGGTAAAGGGGAAACCATGTGGTCATATTCATGATGTCAGGCTGAGGTAAAGGGGAAACCATGTGGTCATATTCATTATTCATGATGTCAGGTTGAGGTAAAGGGGAAACCATGTGGTCATATTCATTATTCATGATGTCAGGCTGAGGTAAAGGGGAAACCATGTGGTCATATTAATTATTCATGATGTCAGGCTGAGGTAAAGGGGAAACCATGTGGTCATATTCATTATTCATGATGTCAGGTTGAGGTAAAGGGGAAACCATGTGGTCATATTCATGATGTCAGGTTGAGGTAAAGGGGAAACCATGTGGTCATATTCATTATTCATGATGTCAGGCTGAGGTAAAGGGGAAACCATGTGGTCATATTCATTATTCATGATGTCAGGTTGAGGTAAAGGGGAAACCATGTGGTCATATTCATGATGTCAGGTTGAGGTAAAGGGGAAACAATGTGGTCATATTCGTTATTCATGATGTCAGGTTGAGGTAAAGGGGAAACCATGTGGTCATATTCATTATTCATGATGTCAGGTTGAGGTAAAGGGGAAACCATGTGGTCATATTCATGATGTCAGGTTGAGGTAAAGGGGAAACCATGTGGTCATATTCATGATGTCAGGCTGAGGTAAAGGGGAAACCATGTGGTCATATTCATTATTCATGATGTCAGGTTGAGGTAAAGGGGAAACCATGTGGTCATATTCATTATTCATGATGTCAGGCTGAGGTAAAGGGGAAACCATGTGGTCATATGCATTATTCATGATGTCAGGCTGAGGTAAAGGGGAAACCATTTGGTCATTATTCATGATGTCAGGTTGAGGTAAAGGGGAAACCATGTGGTCATATTCATGATGTCAGGTTGAGGTAAAGGGGAAACCATGTGGTCATATTCGTTATTCATGATGTCAGGTTGAGGTAAAGGGGAAACCATGTGGTCATTATTCATGATGTCAGGTTGAGGTAAAGGGGAAACCATGTGGTCATATTCATGATGTCAGGTTGAGGTAAAGGGGAAACCATGTGGTCATATTCGTTATTCATGATGTCAGGTTGAGGTAAAGGGGAAACCATGTGGTCATATTCATTATTCATGATGTCAGGTTGAGGTAAAGAGGAAACCATGTGGTCATATTCATTATTCATGATGTCAGGTTGAGGTAAAGGGGAAACCATGTGGTCATTATTCATGATGTCAGGTTGAGGTAAAGGGGAAACCATGTGGTCATTATTCATGATGTCAGGCTGAGGTAAAGGGGAAACCATGTGGTCATATTCATGATGTCAGGCTGAGGTAAAGGGGAAACCATGTGGTCATATTCATTATTCATGATGTCAGGTTGAGGTAAAGGGGAAACCATGTGGTCATATTCATTATTCATGATGTCAGGCTGAGGTAAAGGGGAAACCATGTGGTCATATTCATTATTCATGATGTCAGGTTGAGGTAAAGGGAAACCATGTGGTCATATTCATGATGTCAGGCTGAGGTAAAGGGGAAACCATGTGGTCATATTCATTATTCATGATGTCAGGTTGAGGTAAAGGGGAAACCATGTGGTCATTATTCATGATGTCAGGTTGAGGTAAAGGGGAAACCATGTGGTCATTATTCATGATGTCAGGTTGAGGTAAAGGGGAACCATGTGGTCATATTCATTATTCATGATGTCAGGCTGAGGTAAAGGGGAAACCATGTGGTCATATTCATTATTCATGATGTCAGGTTGAGGTAAAGGGGAACCATGTGGTGATATTCATTATTCATGATGTCAGGTTGAGATAAAGGGGAAACCATGTGGTCATATTCATGATGTCAGGTTGAGGTAAAGGGGAAACCATGTGGTCATATTCATGATGTCAGGTTGAGGTAAAGGCGAAACCATGTGGTCATATTCATGATGTCAGGTTGAGGTAAAGAGGAAACCATGTGGTCATATTCATTATTCATGATGTCAGGTTGAGGTAAAGGGGAACCATGTGGTCATATTCATGATGTCAGGTTGAGATAAAGGGGAAACCATGTGGTCATATTAATGATGTCAGGTTGAGGTAAAGGGGAAACCATGTGGTCATATTCATTATTCATGATGTCAGGCTGAGGTAAAGGGGAAACCATGTGGTCATAATCATGATGTCAGGCTGAGGTAAAGGGGAAACCATGTGGTCATATTCATGATGTCAGGCTGAGGTAAAGGGGAAACCATGTGGTCATATTCATTATTCATGATGTCACGTTGAGGTAAAGGGGAAACCATGTGGTCATATTCATGATGTCAGGTTGAGGTAAAGAGGAAACCATGTGGTCATATTCATTATTCATGATGTCAGGCTGAGGTAAAGGGGAAACCATGTGGTCATATTCGTTATTCATGATATCAGGTTGAGGTAAAGGGGAAACCATGTGGTCATATTCATTATTCATTATGTCAGGCTGAGGTAAAGGGGAAACCATGTGGTCATATTCATGATGTCAGGCTGAGGTAAAGGGGAAACCATGTGGTCATATTCATTATTCATGATGTCAGGTTGAGGTAAAGGGAAAACCATGTGGTCATATTCGTTATTCATGATGTCAGGTTGAGGTAAAGGGGAAACCATGTGGTCATATTCATGATGTCAGGCTGAGGTAAAGGGGAAACCATGTGGTCATATTCATGATGTCAGGTTGAGGTAAAGAGGAAACCATGTGGTCATATTCATTATTCATGATGTGTCAGGTTGAGGTAAAGGGGGAAACCATGTGGTCATATTCATTATTCATGATATCAGGTTGAGGTAAAGGGGAAACCATGTGGTCATATTCATGATGTCAGGCTGAGGTAAAGGGGAAACCATGTGGTCATATTCATGATGTCAGGCTGAGGTAAAGGGGAAACCATGTGGTCATTATTCATGATGTCAGGTTGAGGTAAAGGGGAAACCATGTGGTCATATTCATGATGTCAGGTTGAGAAATAGGGGAAACCATGTGGTCATATTCATTATTCATGATGTCAGGTTGAGGTAAAGGGGAAACCATGTGGTCATATTCATGATGTGTCAGGTTGAGGTAAAGGGGAAACCATGTGGCCATATTCATGATGTCAGGTTGAGGTAAAGGGGAAACCATGTGGTCATATTCATGATGTCAGGTTGAGGTAAAGGGGAAACCATGTGGTCACATTCATGATGTCAGGTTGAGGTAAAGGGGAAACCATGTGGTCTTATTCATGATGTGTCAGGTTGAGGTAAAGGGGAAACCATGTGGTCATATTCATTATTCATGATGTCAGGCTGAGGTAAAGGGGAAACCATGTGGTCATATTCATTATTCATGATGTCAGGCTGAGGTAAAGGGGAAACCATGTGGTCATTATTCATGATGTCAGGTTGAGGTAAAGGGGAAACCATGTGGTCATATTCATGATGTCAGGCTGAGGTAAAGGGGAAACCATGTGGTCATATTCATGATGTCAGGTTGAGGTAAAGGGGAAACCATGTGGTCATATTCATTATTCATGGTGTCAGGTTGAGGTAAAGGGGAAACCATGTGGTCATATTCATGATGTCAGGTTGAGGTAAAGGGGAACCATGTGGTCATATTCATTATTCATGATGTCAGGCTGAGGTAAAGGGGAAACCATGTGGTCATATTCATTATTCATGATGTCAGGTTGAGGTAAAGGGGAACCATGTGGTGATATTCATTATTCATGATGTCAGGTGTAGATAAAGGGGAAACCATGTGGTCATATTCATGATGTCAGGTTGAGGTAAAGGGGAAACCATGTGGTCATATTCATGATGTCAGGTTGAGGTAAAGGGGAAACCATGTGGTCATATTCATGATGTCAGGCTGAGGTAAAGGGGAAACCATGTGGTCATATTCATTATTCATGATGTCAGGTTGAGGTAAAGGGGAAACCATGTGGTCATATTCATTATTCATGATGTCAGGTTGAGGTAAAGGGGAACCATGTGGTGATATTCATTATTCATGATGTCAGGTTGAGATAAAGGGGAAACCATGTGGTCATATTCATGATGTCAGGTTGAGGTAAAGGGGAAACCATGTGGTCATATTCATGATGTCAGGTTGAGGTAAAGGGGAAACCATGTGGTCATATTCATGATGTCAGGCTGAGGTAAAGGGGAAACCATGTGGTCATATTCATTATTCATGATGTCAGGTTGAGGTAAAGGGGAACCATGTGGTCATATTCATGATGTCAGGTTGAGATAAAGGGGAAACCATGTGGTCATATTCATGATGTCAGGCTGAGGTAAAGGGGAAACCATGTGGTCATATTCATTATTCATGATGTCAGGTTGAGGTAAATGGGAAACCATGTGGTCATTATTCATGATGTCAGGTTGAGGTAAAGGGGAAACCATGTGGTCATTATTCATGATGTCAGGTTGAGGTAAAGGGGAACCATGTGGTCATATTCATTATTCATGATGTCAGGCTGAGGTAAAGGGGAAACCATGTGGTCATATTCATTATTCATGATGTCAGGTTGAGGTAAAGGGGAACCATGTGGTGATATTCATTATTCATGATGTCAGGTTGAGATAAAGGGGAAACCATGTGGTCATATTCATGATGTCAGGTTGAGGTAAAGGGGAAACCATGTGGTCATATTCATGATGTCAGGTTGAGGTAAAGGGGAAACCATGTGGTCATATTCATTATTCATGATGTCAGGTTGAGGTAAAGGGGAACCATGTGGTCATATTCATGATGTCAGGTTGAGATAAAGGGGAAACCATGTGGTCATATTAATGATGTCAGGTTGAGGTAAAGGGGAAACCATGTGGTCATATTCATTATTCATGATGTCAGGTTGAGGTAAAGGGGAACCATGTGGTCATATTCATTATTCATGATGTCAGGCTGAGATAAAGGGGAAACCATGTGGTCATATTCATTATTCATGATGTCAGGTTGAGGTAAAGGGGAACCATGTGGTCATATTCATTATTCATGATGTCAGGTTGAGATAAAGGGGAAACCATGTGGTCATATTCATGATGTCAGGTTGAGGTAAAGGGGAAACCATGTGGTCATATTCATGATGTCAGGCTGAGGTAAAGGGGAAACCATGTGGTCATATTCATTATTCATGATGTCACGTTGAGGTAAAGGGGAAACCATGTGGTCATATTCATGATGTCAGGTTGAGGTAAAGAGGAAACCATGTGGTCATATTCATTATTCATGATGTGTCAGGTTGAGGTAAAGAGGAAACCATGTGGTCATATTCATTATTCATGATGTCAGGTTGAGGTAAAGGGGAAACCATGTGGTCATTATTCATGATGTCAGGCTGAGGTAAAGGGGAAACCATGTGGTCATATTCATGATGTCAGGTTTAGGTAAAGGGGAAACCATGTGGTCATATTCATGATGTCAGGTTGAGGTAAAGGGGAAACCATGTGGTCATATTCATTATTCATGATGTCAGGTTGAGGTAAAGGGGAAACCATGTGGTCATTCATGATGTCAGGTTGGGGTAAAGGGGAAACCATGTGGTCATATTCATGATGTCAGGTTGAGGTGAAGGGGAAACCATGTGGTCATATTCATTATTCATGATGTCAGGCTGAGGTAAAGGGGAAACCATGTGGTCATATTCGTTATTCATGATATCAGGTTGAGGTAAAGGGGAAACCATGTGGTCATATTCATTATTCATTATGTCAGGCTGAGGTAAAGGGGAAACCATGTGGTCATATTCATGATGTCAGGCTGAGGTAAAGGGGAAACCATGTGGTCATATTCATTATTCATGATGTCAGGTTGAGGTAAAGGGAAAACCATGTGGTCATATTCGTTATTCATGATGTCAGGTTGAGGTAAAGGGGAAACCATGTGGTCATATTCATGATGTCAGGCTGAGGTAAAGGGGAAACCATGTGGTCATATTCATGATGTCAGGTTGAGGTAAAGAGGAAACCATGTGGTCATATTCATTATTCATGATGTGTCAGGTTGAGGTAAAGGGGAAACCATGTGGTCATATTCATTATTCATGATATCAGGTTGAGGTAAAGGGGAAACCATGTGGTCATATTCATGATGTCAGGCTGAGGTAAAGGGGAAACCATGTGGTCATATTCATGATGTCAGGCTGAGGTAAAGGGGAAACCATGTGGTCATATTCATGATGTCAGGTTGAGGTAAAGGGGAAACCATGTGGTCATATTCATTATTCATGGTGTCAGGTTGAGGTAAAGGGGAAACCATGTGGTCATATTCATGATGTCAGGTTGAGGTAAAGGGGAACCATGTGGTCATATTCATTATTCATGATGTCAGGCTGAGGTAAAGGGGAAACCATGTGGTCATATTCATTATTCATGATGTCAGGTTGAGGTAAAGGGGAACCATGTGGTGATATTCATTATTCATGATGTCAGGTGTAGATAAAGGGGAAACCATGTGGTCATATTCATGATGTCAGGTTGAGGTAAAGGGGAAACCATGTGGTCATATTCATGATGTCAGGTTGAGGTAAAGGGGAAACCATGTGGTCATATTCATGATGTCAGGCTGAGGTAAAGGGGAAACCATGTGGTCATATTCATTATTCATGATGTCAGGTTGAGGTAAAGGGGAAACCATGTGGTCATATTCATTATTCATGATGTCAGGTTGAGGTAAAGGGGAACCATGTGGTGATATTCATTATTCATGATGTCAGGTTGAGATAAAGGGGAAACCATGTGGTCATATTCATGATGTCAGGTTGAGGTAAAGGGGAAACCATGTGGTCATATTCATGATGTCAGGTTGAGGTAAAGGGGAAACCATGTGGTCATATTCATGATGTCAGGCTGAGGTAAAGGGGAAACCATGTGGTCATATTCATTATTCATGATGTCAGGTTGAGGTAAAGGGGAACCATGTGGTCATATTCATGATGTCAGGTTGAGATAAAGGGGAAACCATGTGGTCATATTCATGATGTCAGGCTGAGGTAAAGGGGAAACCATGTGGTCATATTCATTATTCATGATGTCAGGTTGAGGTAAATGGGAAACCATGTGGTCATTATTCATGATGTCAGGTTGAGGTAAAGGGGAAACCATGTGGTCATTATTCATGATGTCAGGTTGAGGTAAAGGGGAACCATGTGGTCATATTCATTATTCATGATGTCAGGCTGAGGTAAAGGGGAAACCATGTGGTCATATTCATTATTCATGATGTCAGGTTGAGGTAAAGGGGAACCATGTGGTGATATTCATTATTCATGATGTCAGGTTGAGATAAAGGGGAAACCATGTGGTCATATTCATGATGTCAGGTTGAGGTAAAGGGGAAACCATGTGGTCATATTCATGATGTCAGGTTGAGGTAAAGGGGAAACCATGTGGTCATATTCATTATTCATGATGTCAGGTTGAGGTAAAGGGGAACCATGTGGTCATATTCATGATGTCAGGTTGAGATAAAGGGGAAACCATGTGGTCATATTAATGATGTCAGGTTGAGGTAAAGGGGAAACCATGTGGTCATATTCATTATTCATGATGTCAGGTTGAGGTAAAGGGGAACCATGTGGTCATATTCATTATTCATGATGTCAGGCTGAGATAAAGGGGAAACCATGTGGTCATATTCATTATTCATGATGTCAGGTTGAGGTAAAGGGGAACCATGTGGTCATATTCATTATTCATGATGTCAGGTTGAGATAAAGGGGAAACCATGTGGTCATATTCATGATGTCAGGTTGAGGTAAAGGGGAAACCATGTGGTCATATTCATGATGTCAGGTTGAGGTAAAGAGGAAACCATGTGGTCATATTCATTATTCATGATGTCAGGTTGAGGTAAAGGGGAACCATGTGGTCATATTCATGATGTCAGGTTGAGGTAAAGGGGAAACCATGTGGTCATATTCATTATTCATGATGTCAGGCTGAGGTAAAGGGGAAACCATGTGGTCATAATCATGATGTCAGGCTGAGGTAAAGGGGAAACCATGTGGTCATATTCATGATGTCAGGCTGAGGTAAAGGGGAAACCATGTGGTCATATTCATTATTCATGATGTCACGTTGAGGTAAAGGGGAAACCATGTGGTCATATTCATGATGTCAGGTTGAGGTAAAGAGGAAACCATGTGGTCATATTCATTATTCATGATGTGTCAGGTTGAGGTAAAGAGGAAACCATGTGGTCATATTCATTATTCATGATGTCAGGTTGAGGTAAAGGGGAAACCATGTGGTCATTATTCATGATGTCAGGCTGAGGTAAAGGGGAAACCATGTGGTCATATTCATGATGTCAGGTTTAGGTAAAGGGGAAACCATGTGGTCATATTCATGATGTCAGGTTGAGGTAAAGGGGAAACCATGTGGTCATATTCATTATTCATGATGTCAGGTTGAGGTAAAGGGGAAACCATGTGGTCATTCATGATGTCAGGTTGGGGTAAAGGGGAAACCATGTGGTCATATTCATGATGTCAGGTTGAGGTGAAGGGGAAACCATGTGGTCATATTCATTATTCATGATGTCAGGCTGAGGTAAAGGGGAAACCATGTGGTCATATTCGTTATTCATGATATCAGGTTGAGGTAAAGGGGAAACCATGTGGTCATATTCATTATTCATTATGTCAGGCTGAGGTAAAGGGGAAACCATGTGGTCATATTCATGATGTCAGGCTGAGGTAAAGGGGAAACCATGTGGTCATATTCATTATTCATGATGTCAGGTTGAGGTAAAGGGAAAACCATGTGGTCATATTCGTTATTCATGATGTCAGGTTGAGGTAAAGGGGAAACCATGTGGTCATATTCATGATGTCAGGCTGAGGTAAAGGGGAAACCATGTGGTCATATTCATGATGTCAGGTTGAGGTAAAGAGGAAACCATGTGGTCATATTCATTATTCATGATGTGTCAGGTTGAGGTAAAGGGGAAACCATGTGGTCATATTCATTATTCATGATATCAGGTTGAGGTAAAGGGGAAACCATGTGGTCATATTCATGATGTCAGGCTGAGGTAAAGGGGAAACCATGTGGTCATATTCATGATGTCAGGCTGAGGTAAAGGGGAAACCATGTGGTCATTATTCATGATGTCAGGTTGAGGTAAAGGGGAAACCATGTGGTCATATTCATGATGTCAGGTTGAGAAATAGGGGAAACCATGTGGTCATATTCATTATTCATGATGTCAGGTTGAGGTAAAGGGGAAACCATGTGGTCATATTCATGATGTGTCAGGTTGAGGTAAAGGGGAAACCATGTGGCCATATTCATGATGTCAGGTTGAGGTAAAGGGGAAACCATGTGGTCATATTCATGATGTCAGGTTGAGGTAAAGGGGAAACCATGTGGTCATAATCATGATGTCAGGTTGAGGTAAAGGGGAAACCATGTGGTCATATTCATGATGTGTCAGGTTGAGGTAAAGGGGAAACCATGTGGTCATATTCATTATTCATGATGTCAGGCTGAGGTAAAGGGGAAACCATGTGGTCATATTCATTATTCATGATGTCAGGCTGAGGTAAAGGGGAAACAATGTGGTCATTATTCATGATGTCAGGTTGAGGTAAAGGGGAAACCATGTGGTCATATTCATGATGTCAGGCTGAGGTAAAGGGGAAACCATGTGGTCATATTCATTATTCATGGTGTCAGGTTGAGGTAAAGGGGAAACCATGTGGTCATATTCATGATGTCAGGTTGAGGTAAAGGGGAACCATGTGGTCATATTCATTATTCATGATGTCAGGCTGAGGTAAAGGGGAAACCATGTGGTCATATTCATTATTCATGATGTCAGGTTGAGGTAAAGGGGAACCATGTGGTGATATTCATTATTCATGATGTCAGGTGTAGATAAAGGGGAAACCATGTGGTCATATTCATGATGTCAGGTTGAGGTAAAGGGGAAACCATGTGGTCATATTCATGATGTCAGGTTGAGGTAAAGGGGAAACCATGTGGTCATATTCATGATGTCAGGCTGAGGTAAAGGGGAAACCATGTGGTCATATTCATGATGTGTCAGGTTGAGGTAAAGGGGAAACCATGTGGCCATATTCATGATGTCAGGTTGAGGTAAAGGGGAAACCATGTGGTCATATTCATGATGTCAGGTTGAGGTAAAGGGGAAACCATGTGGTCATAATCATGATGTCAGGTTGAGGTAAAGGGGAAACCATGTGGTCATATTCATGATGTGTCAGGTTGAGGTAAAGGGGAAACCATGTGGTCATATTCATTATTCATGATGTCAGGCTGAGGTAAAGGGGAAACCATGTGGTCATATTCATTATTCATGATGTCAGGCTGAGGTAAAGGGGAAACAATGTGGTCATTATTCATGATGTCAGGTTGAGGTAAAGGGGAAACCATGTGGTCATATTCATGATGTCACGCTGAGGTAAAGGGGAAACCATGTGGTCATATTCATTATTCATGGTGTCAGGTTGAGGTAAAGGGGAAACCATGTGGTCATATTCATGATGTCAGGTTGAGGTAAAGGGGAACCATGTGGTCATATTCATTATTCATGATGTCAGGCTGAGGTAAAGGGGAAACCATGTGGTCATATTCATTATTCATGATGTCAGGTTGAGGTAAAGGGGAACCATGTGGTGATATTCATTATTCATGATGTCAGGTGTAGATAAAGGGGAAACCATGTGGTCATATTCATGATGTCAGGTTGAGGTAAAGGGGAAACCATGTGGTCATATTCATGATGTCAGGTTGAGGTAAAGGGGAAACCATGTGGTCATATTCATGATGTCAGGCTGAGGTAAAGGGGAAACCATGTGGTCATATTCATTATTCATGATGTCAGGTTGAGGTAAAGGGGAAACCATGTGGTCATATTCATTATTCATGATGTCAGGTTGAGGTAAAGGGGAACCATGTGGTGATATTCATTATTCATGATGTCAGGTTGAGATAAAGGGGAAACCATGTGGTCATATTCATGATGTCAGGTTGAGGTAAAGGGGAAACCATGTGGTCATATTCATGATGTCAGGTTGAGGTAAAGGGGAAACCATGTGGTCATATTCATGATGTCAGGCTGAGGTAAAGGGGAAACCATGTGGTCATATTCATTATTCATGATGTCAGGTTGAGGTAAAGGGGAAACCATGTGGTCATATTCATTATTCATGATGTCAGGCTGAGGTAAAGGGGAAACCATGTGGTCATATTCATTATTCATGATGTCAGGTTGAGGTAAAGGGGAAACCATGTGGTCATATTCATGATGTCAGGTTGAGGTAAAGGGGAAACCATGTGGTCATATTCGTTATTCATGATGTCAGGCTGAGGTAAAGGGGAAACCATTTGGTCATTATTCATGATGTCAGGTTGAGGTAAAGGGGAAA
Source organism: Oncorhynchus kisutch (assembly GCF_002021735.2). Lineage (NCBI taxonomy): Eukaryota > Metazoa > Chordata > Actinopteri > Salmoniformes > Salmonidae > Oncorhynchus > Oncorhynchus kisutch. Next base: position 44,425,333 of record NC_034197.2, on the reverse strand, counting down.
CCATGTGGTCATATTCATGATGTCAGGTTGAGGTAAAGGGGAAACCATGTGGTCATATTCATGATGTGTCAGGTTGAGGTAAAGGGGAAACCATGTGGTCATATTCATTATTCATGATGTCAGGCTGAGGCCAACCGGCTAATTTTCAACCGCAGTCCCTGGGCAGGTTATTAAAAACAATTACAATATAGAAAATAGCAACATAGAACAAGCAAGACATAGCATACAGACAGAGCAACATAGGACAAGCAAGACATAGCATACAGACATAGCAACATAGGACAAGCAAGACATAGCATACAGACAGAGCAACATAGGACAAGCAAGATGTAGCATACAGACAGAGCAGCATAAAACAAAAAGCAGCAAGACAAAATTCATAAAAGCAACAAAGTGTTTCCACACCTCACAAGCTACAGACAACAGACAACATGGAGTGGCAACACACAGCTAGGGACCATGTTCACAAATCTGATTGACCTTTAGCCATGTCTTCAAGCATTTTGTGAAAGTGTGATATGTGGTGCAGTTATGTGTGTCTGATGGCAGTGTATTCCAGACATGGGAAGCTCTCACAGAGAATGCAGATTCTGTGTGTGTCTGTCTGTCTGTATGTGGTCATATTCATTATTCATGATGTCAGGTTGAGGTAAAGGGGAAACCATGTGGTCATATTCATGATGTCAGGCTGAGGTAAAGGAGAAACCATGTGGTCATATTCATGATGTCAGGTTGAGGTAAAGGGGAAACCATGTGGTCATATTCATGATGTCAGGTTGAGGTAAAGGGGAAACCATGTGGTCATATTCATGATGTCAGGTTGAGGTAAAGGGGAAACCATGTGGTCATATTCATTATTCATGATGTCAGGCTGGGGTAAAGGGGAAACCATGTGGTCATATTCATGATGTCAGGTTGAGGTAAAGGGGAAACCATGTGGTCATATTTATGATGTCAGGTTGAGGTAAAGGGGAAACCATGTGGTCATATTCATTATTCATGATGTCAGGCTGGGGTAAAGGGGAAACCATGTGGTCATATTCATTATTCATGATGTCAGGCTGAGGTAAAGGGGAAACCATGTGGTCATATTCATGATGTCAGGTTGAGGTAAAGGGGAAACCATGTGGTCATATTCATGATGTCAGGTTGAGGTAAAGGGGAAACCATGTGGTCATATTCATGATGTCAGGTTGAGGTAAAGGGGAAACCATGTGGTGATATTCATGATGTGTCAGGTTGAGGTAAAGGGGAAACCATGTGTTCTTTTTTCATGATGTCAGTCTGAGGTAAAGGGGAAACCATGTGGTCATATTCATGATGTCAGGTTAAGGTAAAGGGGAAACCATGTGGTCATATTCATGATGTGTCAGGTTGAGGTAAAGGGGAAACCATGTGGTCATTATTCATGATATCAGGTTGAGGTAAAGGGGAAACCATGTGGTCATATTCATGATGTCAGGTTGAGGTAAAGGGGAAACCATGTGGTCATATTCATTATTCATGATGTCAGGCTGAAGTTTCCTGTCAATATTAATGCAATGGAAGTTGGGATTTGTCTCTCAGTATTTGGTGTTTAGTATTTTATCTCAAGTGAATGGAGTTGAAGCCACTATTCAACTTCATCGTCTCCAGTGTACATGTGTGAAAACGGGGCGTTTCTATGATCTGTGGAGGGTGTTTTCCTGCTCCGCACGACACTCAAAATTATCATAGAGTTTCAAAATCGCTGTTTTTAAAAACGTAATATTTGTTTCTACAAAACATAGAAATGTTTAGTTTTCATGTATGTAGCCCTGGTATTGTGCTGGAGATAATGACTGAAGTAGACCCTGGTATTGTGCTGAGATAATGACTGAGGTAGATCCTGGTATTGTGCTGGAGATAATGACTGAGGTAGATCCTGGTATTGTGCTGGAGATAATGACTGAAGTAGACCCTGGTATTGTGCTGAGATGATGACTGAGGTAGATCCTGGTATTGTGCTGGAGATAATGACTGAGGTAGATCCTGGTATTGTGCTGGAGATAATGACTGAGGTAGACCCTGGTATTGTGCTGAGATAATGACTGAGTTAGACCCTGGTATTGTGCTGAGATAATGACTGAGGTAGATCCTGGTATTGTGCTGGAGATAATGACTGAGGTAGATCATGGTATTGTGCTGGAGATAATGACTGAGGTAGATCCTGGTATTGTGCTGAGATAATGCCTGAGGTAGACCCTGGTATTGTGCTGAGATAATGACTGAGGTAGATCATGGTATTGTGCTGAGATAATGCCTGAGGTAGACCCTGGTATTGTGCTGAGATAATGACTGAGGTAGATCCTGGTATTGTGCTGGAGATAATGACTGAGGTAGATCCTGGTATTGTGCTGTAGATAATGACTGAGGTTGAAAAGTCTCCATCCAGCCCACTTTAAATTAAATCCTCCAAAACATCAACCAGCAATATGTAGACTCTGTTTATTATGTAGTCTAATAACCACTCTGTTTATTATGTAGTCTAATAACCACTCTGTTCATTATGTAGTCTAATAACCACTCTGTTCATTATGTAGTCTAATAACCACTCTGTTCATTATGTAGTCTAATAACCACTCTGTTCATTATGTAGTCTAATAACCTCTCTGTTCATTATGTAGTCTAATAACCACTCTGTTTATTATGTAGTCTAATAACCACTCTGTTCATTATGTAGTCTAATAACCACTCTGTTCATTATGTAGTCTAATAACCACTCTGTTCATTATGTAGTCTAATAACCACTCTGTTCATTATGTAGTCTAATAACCACTCTGTTCATTATGTAGTCTAATAACCACACTGTTAATTATGTAGTCTAATAACCACTCTGTTCATTATGTAGTCTAATAACCACTCTGTTCATTATGTAGTCTAATAACCACTCTGTTCATTATGTAGTCTAATAACCACTCTGTTCATTATGTAGTCTAATAACCACTCTGTTCATTATGTAGTCTAATAACCACTCTGTTCATTATGTAGTCTAATAACCACTCTGTTCATTATGTAGTCTAATAACCACACTGTTAATTATGTAGTCTAATAACGACACTGTTAATTATGTAGTCTAATAACCACTCTGTTCATTATGTAGTCTAATAACCACTCTGTTCATTATGTAGTCTAATAACCACTCTGTTCATTATGTAGTCTAATAACCACTCTGTTCATTATGTAGTCTAATAACCACTCTGTTCATTATGTAGTCTAATAACCACTCTGTTCATTATGTAGTCTAATAACCACTCTGTTCATTATGTAGTCTAATTACCACACTGTTAATTATGTAGTCTAATAACCACTCTGTTCATTATGTAGTCTAATAACCACTCTGTTCATTATGTAGTCTAATAACCACTCTGTTCATTATGTAGTCTAATAACCACTCTGTTCATTATGTAGTCTAATAACCACTCTGTTCATTATGTAGTCTAATAACCACACTGTTAATTATGTAGTCTAATAACCACTCTGTTCATTATGTAGTCTAATAACCACTCTGTTCATTATGTAGTCTAATAACCACTCTGTTCATTATGTAGTCTAATAACCACTCTGTTCATTATGTAGTCTAATAACCTCTCTGTTCATTATGTAGTCTAATAACCACTCTGTTCATTATGTAGTCTAATAACCACTCTGTTCGTTATGTAGTCTAATAACCACTCTGTTCATTATGTAGTCTAATAACCACTCTGTTCATTATGTAGTCTAATAACCACTCTGTTCATTATGTAGTCTAATAACCACTCTGTTCATTATGTAGTCTAATAACCACTCTGTTCATTATGTAGTCTAATAACCACTCTGTTCGTTATGTAGTCTAATAACCACTCTGTTCATTATGTAGTCTAATAACCACTCTGTTCATTATGTAGTCTAATAACCACTCTGTTTATTATGTAGTCTAATAACCACTCTGTTTATTATGTAGTCTAATAACCACTCTGTTCATTATGTAGTCTAATAACCACTCTGTTCATTATGTAGTCTAATAACCACTCTGTTCATTATGTAGTCTAATAACCACTCTGTTCATTATGTAGTCTAATAACCACTCTGTTCATTATGTAGTCTAATAACCACTCTGTTCATTATGTAGTCTAATAACCACTCTGTTCATTATGTAGTCTAATAACCACTCTGTTCGTTATGTAGTCTAATAACCACTCTGTTCATTATGTAGTCTAATAACCACTCTGTTCATTATGTAGTCTAATTACCACTCTGTTCATTATGTAGTCTAATAACCACTCTGTTCATTATGTAGTCTAATAACCGCTCTGTTCGTTATGTAGTCTAATAACCACTCGGTTCATTATGTAGTCTAATAACCACTCTGTTCATTATGTAGTCTAATAACCACTCTGTTCATTATGTAGTCTAATAACCACTCTGTTCATTATGTAGTCTAATAACCACTCTGTTCATTATGTAGTCTAATAACCACTCTGTTCGTTATGTAGTCTAATAACCACTCTGTTCATTATGTAGTCTGTTAACCATTATGTTACTTTTAAAGATGCAGTCCTCAGTCTTTCTGTCTTTCCGACATAAAGTGGTTGTGTGTTAATGCTTTTGCAGACACAAATGCATTTTGGCATGTGTAGTCTAATAACCACTCCAATGCATTTTGGCATGCGTAGTCTAATAACCACTCCAATGCATTTTGGCATGTGTAGTCTAATAACCACTCCAATGCATTTTGGCATGCGTAGTCTAATAACCACTCCAATGCATTTTGGCATGCGTAGTCTAGTAACCACTCCAATGCATTTTGGCATGCGTAGTCTAATAACCACTCCAATGCATTTTGGCATGCGTAGTCTAATAACCACTCCAATGCATTTTGGCATGCGTAGTCTAATAACCACTCCAATGCATTTTGGCATGCGTAGTCTAATAACCACTCCAATGCATTTTGGCATGCGTAGTCTAATAACCACTCCAATGTATTTTGGCATGTGTAGTCTAATAACCACTCCAATGCATTTTGGCATGTGTAGTCTAATAACCACTCCAATGCATTTTGGCATGTGTAGTCTAATAACCACTCCAATGCATTTTGGCATGTGTAGTCTAATAACCACTCCAATGCATTTTGGCATGCGTAGTCTAATAACCACTCCAATGTATTTTGGCATGTGTAGTCTAATAACCACTCCAATGCATTTTGGCATGTGTAGTCTAATAACCACTCCAATGCATTTTGGCATGCGTGTTTCTCTGTGTCTGCTCTGCCCGGTCACTCTCCGTGGCCTTGTTTTGTTTTAAAGACATTTAAAACATGTCGGTCTGCCTAATATAGCCCTAACCTTGCGTTTTTGTCCGCTGGGAATGTTTTTAGGCATTAACAGAGATTGAGGAGTGCTGCTTTAAAATGCATCTGTCCTGATTATGTTCTCCTCTGCCTCCTTTCTCTTTGGCTCTATCACTGTCTCTCACCCTCTGTCTTCTCTCTCACCCTCTGTTCTCTCTCTCACCCTCTGTTCTCTCTCTCACCCTCTGTTCTCTCTCTCACCCTCTCTCTTCTCTCTCTCACCCTCTCTTCTCTCTCTCACCCTCTGTTCTCTCTCTCACCCTCTCTCTTCTCTCTCTCACCCTCTCTTCTCTCTCACCCTCTCTCTTCTCTCTCTCACCCTCTGTTCTCTCTCTCACCCTCTCTCTTCTCTCTCTCACCCTCTCTTCTCTCTCTCACCCTCTCTCTTCTCTCTCTCACCCTCTCTTCTCTCTCTCACCCTCTGTTCTCTCTCTCACCCTCTGTCTTCTCTCTCACCCTCTGTCTTCTCTCTCACCCTCTCTCTTCTCTCTCTCACCCTCTCTTCTCTCTCTCACCCTCTCTCTTCTCTCTCTCACCCTCTCTTCTCTCTCTCACCCTCTCTCTTCTCTCTCTCACCCTCTCTTCTCTCTCTCACCCTCTGTTCTCTCTCTCACCCTCTGTCTTCTCTCTCACCCTCTGTCTTCTCTCTCACCCTCTCTCTTCTCTCTCTCACCCTCTCTTCTCTCTCTCACCCTCTGTTCTCTCTCTCACCCTCTGTTCTCTCTCTCACCCTCTGTTCTCTCTCTCACCCTCTGTTCTCTCTCACCCTCTCTCTTCTCTCTCTCACCCTCTCTTCTCTCTCTCACCCTCTCTCTTCTCTCTCTCACCCTCTCTTCTCTCTCACCCTCTGTTCTCTCTCTCACCCTCTGTTCTCTCTCTCACCCTCTGTTCTCTCTCTCACCCTCTATTCTCTCTCTCACCCTCTCTTCTCTCTCTCACCCTCTGTTCTCTCTCTCACCCTCTCTTCTCTCTCTGAACCCTCTCTCTTCTCTCTCTCAACCCTCTCTCTTCACTCTCTGCCTTCTCTCTCACCCTCTGTTCTCTCTCTCACCCTCTCTTCTCTCTCTGAACCCTCTCTCTTCTCTCTCTCAACCCTCTCTCTTCACTCTCTGCCTTCTCTCTCACCCTCTGTTCTCTCTCTCACCCTCTGTTCTCTCTCTCACCCTCTTCTCTCTCTCACCCTCTCTCTTCTCTCTCTCAACCCTCTCTCTTCACTCTCTGTCTTCTCTCTCACCCTCTCTCTTCTCTCTCTCAACCCTCTCTCTTCACTCTCTGTCTTCTCTCTCACCCTCTCTCTTCTCTCTCTCAACCCTCTCTCTTCACTCTCTGCCTTCTCTCTCACCCTCTCTTCTCTCTCTCAACCCTCTCTCTTCTCTCTCTCAACCCTCTCTCTTCACTCTCTGCCTTCTCTCTCACCCTCTGTTCTCTCTCTCACCCTCTCTTCTCTCTCTCAACCCTCTCTCTTCTCTCTCTCAACCCTCTCTCTTCACTCTCTGTCTTCTCTCTCACTCTCTCAACCCTCTCTCTTCACTCTCTACCTTCTCTCTCACCCTCTCTTCTCTCTCTGAACCCTCTCTCTTCTCTCTCTCAACCCTCTCTCTTCTCTCTCTCAACCCTCTCTCTTCTCTCTCTCAACCCTCTCTCTTCACTCTCTGCCTTCTCTCTCACCCTCTCTTCTCTCTCTCAACCCTCTCTCTTCTCTCTCTCAACCCTCTCTCTTCACTCTCTGCCTTCTCTCTCACCCTCTGTTCTCTCTCTCTCACCCTCTCTTCTCTCTCTCAACCCTCTCTCTTCTCTCTCTCAACCCTCTCTCTTCACTCTCTTTCTTCTCTCTCACTCTCTCTCTCTCAACCCTCTCTCTTCACTCTCTCACCCTCTCTTCTCTCTCTCAACCCTCTCTCTTCACTCTCTGCCTTCTCTCTCACCCTCTCTTCTCTCTCTCACCCTCTCTTCTCTCTCTCAACCCTCTCTCTTCATTCTCTACCTTCTCTCTCACTCTCTCAACCCTCTCTCTTCACTCTCTACCTTCTCTCTCACCCTCTCTTCTCTCTCTCAACCCTCTCTCTTCACTCTCTACCTTCTCTCTCACCCTCTCTTCTCTCTCTCAACCCTCTCTCTTCACTCTCTACCTTCTCTCTTCTCCCTCTCCTCCCTCTCCCCACTCCCTGTCTGCAGGAAGGAGTTCTGTGAGCTGTGTATGGCTAAAGACAGACAGACCAACAAGGTCTTTGTCTGTAAGAAGTTTCTCAAGAAGGACGGGAGGAAAGTACGCAAGGCTGCCAAGAATGAAATCCTGATCCTCAAAATGTACGTGATCCCCTGATGTACAGAGAGACAGACCCCTGTTGAAATTATTATTTTCTCCTGTACTGTATCTGAGTAGAAGTTGAAATTGTAGCAGCTAATAACAGAACATGTCATGCTATCACTGAGGGTATAGCTACTGAGGCCCAAAGTGTCTGACAGTTTTTGCTTCTCAGTTTTCTACAATGACGACAAACAGGTCTTAATTTAAAGGAACAAACCAGCAGTCACTTCCATATGATTTCAGTCACTGCAGGGTACTTCCATATGATTTCAGTCACTGCAGGGTACTTCCATATGATTTCAGTCACTGCAGGGTACTTCCATATGATTTCAGTCACTGCAGGGTACTTCCATATGATTTCAGTCACTGCAGGGTACTTCCATATGATTTCAGTCACTGCAGGGTACTTCCATATGATTTCAGTCACTGCAGGGTACTTCCATATGATTTCAGTCACTGCAGGGTACTTCCATATGATTTCAGTCACTGCAGGGTACTTCCATATGATTTCAGTCACTGCAGGGTACTTCCATATGATTTCAGTCACTGCAGGGTACTTCCATATGATTTCAGTCACTGCAGGGTACTTCCATATGATTTCAGTCACTGCAGGGTACTCCCATATGATTTCAGTCACTTTCTGTGTGCACCCCTTTTTTGTTTCTTAAATATCCCCCCCCCCCTCCAATTGGTAGTTACAGTCTTGTCCCATCACAAGACTGTGTCCCATCGCTGCAACTCCCGTATTGAGAGCCGTGTGTCCTCCGAAACGCAACCCAACCAAGCCGTACTGCTTCTTGACACAATACCGGCTTAACCCGGAAACCAAACACCGTACACCTGGCAATCATGCCCGGCCCGCCACAGGAGTCACTAGAGCGCAATATGACAAGAACATACCCTCCACTAACCTAGTTGACACTGGGCCAATTGTGCATGGGTCTCCCGGTCGCGGCCAGCTGCGACGGAGCCTGGACTTGAACCAGGATCTCTAGTAGCCTTAGGCCACTGCACCACTCGGGAGGCCCTGTGTGCACTCCTTTTGATTTGTACAAAACCTTTCCTACATGTTTGCCCATGGTGAAGTGGTCCAAAAGGGACTTTTTGGGAATGAATGTCAATACTTTCAGGAGATAAGAGGTGCTCAAAGTTGACCCATTTTGCATAGTCCTTTTTTAAGACATCCATGTCTTCATTACTGGAAAATATAAATGGTTGAGTTTGATTTAAGCTTACGAACAGGGTTGTCAAACCATTTGATGATTTCTGGAATAAAAGTTCTGCGTTGCGTCTGAGAATAACATTGACGTATTCACTGACTCTGTGACTGAATTCATCAGGAAGTGCGTAGAGGATGTTGTTCCCACTGTGACTGAGTTCACCAGGAAGTGCGTACAGGATGTTGTTCCCACTGTGACTGAGTTCACCAGGAAGTGCGTACAGGATGTTGTTCCCACTGTGACTGAGTTCATCAGGAAGTGCGTAAAGGATGTTGTTCCCACTGTGACTGAGTTCATCAGGAAGTGCGTAGAGGATGTTGTTCCCACTGTGACTGGGTTCATCAGGAAGTGCGTCGAGGATGTTGTTCCCACTGTGACTGAGTTCATCAGGAAGTGCGTAGAGGATGTTGTTCCCACTGTGACTGAGTTCATCAGGACGTGCGTAAAGGATGCTGTTCTCACTGTGACTGAGTTCATCAGGACGTGCGTAAAGGATGTTGTTCCCACTGTGACTGAATTCATCAGGAAGTGCGTTGAGGATGTTGTTCCCACTGTGACTGGGTTCATCAGGAAGTGCGTCGAGGATGTTGTTCCCACTGTGACTGGGTTCATCAGGAAGTGCGTCGAGGATGTTGTTCCCACTGTGACTGGGTTCATCAGGAAGTGCGTCGAGGATGTTGTTCCCACTGTGACTGGGTTCATCAGGAAGTGCGTCGAGGATGTTGTTCCCACTGTGACTGGGTTCATCAGGAAGTGCGTCGAGGATGTTGTTCCCACTGTGACTGGGTTCATCAGGAAGTGCGTCGAGGATGTTGTTCCCACTGTGACTGGGTTCATCAGGAAGTGCGTCGAGGATGTTGTTCCCACTGTGACTGGGTTCATCAGGAAGTGCGTCGAGGATGTTGTTCCCACTGTGACTGGGTTCATCAGGAAGTGCGTCGAGGATGTTGTTCCCACTGTGACTGGGTTCATCAGGAAGTGCGTCGAGGATGTTGTTCCCTGTGTGATGATTAGAACTTATCCAAACCAGAAACTATGGATATAAGGCAGCATTCGCACAAAACTGAAAGAGCAAACAACCACATTTCACGACGGCAAGGTGACTGGGAACATGGACGAGTACAAACAGTGCAGCTATGCCCTCCGTAAGGCAATCAGACGGGCAAATCGTCAGTACAGAGACAAAGTGGAGTCGCAATACAACGACTCAGACACTAGACTGTCAGTGTCAGTTTCTCCAGACAATAACAGACTATAAAAGGAAAACCAGCCACGTCGCGGACACCGACGCTTTGCTCCAGGACAATCTAAACACCTTCTTCACCCACTTCGAGGAAAACACAGTACTGCCAATGCAGGCCACCGCCGCTCTCATTCTCCGTGGCCGACGTGAGTAAGACATTTAAGTGTGTTAACCTTCGCATGGCTGCCGGTCCAGACGGCATCCCTAGCTGTGTCAGAACACGTGCAGACCAGCTGGCTGGAGTGTTTTTAATAAAATGTTTCAGGGACATATTGTTACGTTCCCCAGGGAACTAACAAAGTGTCACTCACCAACAACCAGAACGAAACAGGTTGGGTTCTAGGAAGGGTTCTGAAAGACACTCATGAGGGGGGGGTCCACTGAAAGTTGCCTAGCAACAACAACTGGAACCTAAAAGACACCCACCATGAGCGCCCACTAGCAAAACAAAATCAGATAAAGGATTGTTGGTATTGAACTCTAAATAGGGAGCGCCAACTGAAGATGTTAACCCTCTGCATCTATCAAGACAACGGGAGCACTGGGACAACCACCGTTAAACAGCACCTGGGCCAGCACAGGTGAAACCCCTTCCCACTAACAGGGTGGCACCGATCGGTGCAAAGGAGCTATATGTTCCAAAGTCGACCTCAAAACAAATGGAAAAACCATTCAATCTTTCCCTATCCCAGTCTGCTGTCCCCACGTCCATCAAGATGTTCACCATTGTTCCTATACCCATAAAAGCAAAGGTGACTGAACTAAATTATTATTGCCCTGTAGCACACACTTCCGTCATCATGAAGTGCTTTGAGAGACTAGTTAAGGATCACATCACCTCCACCCTACCTGACACCCTAGACCCACTTCAATTTGCTTACAGCCCAAATAGATCCACAGACAATACAATCGCCTGCACACTGCCCTATCTCATCTGGACAAGAGGGATACCTATGTAAGAATGCTGTTCATCGACTACAGCTCAGCCTTCAACACCATGGCTGCATGGCCTCACATATTTTCAACTCAATCATACATTTTTCAGACAACACAACAGTGGTAGGTTTGATTACCAACAACGACAAGGTGAGGGCTTCAGGAGACAGCAGAGGGAGCACTCCCCCATCCACATCAACAGGGGGAAAATCTTCAAGTTCCTCGGCATGCACATCACCGACAACCTTAAATGGTCCATCCTACCTCAGGAGGATGGACTGGTTCCTGTTTCTGAGTCTGAATCTCTCCTCTGCTGGTTTCTGAGTCTGAATCTCTCCTTCGCTGCTTCCTGTTTCTGTGTCTGAATCTCTCCTTCGCTGGTTCCTGTTTCTGTGTCTGAATCTCTCCTTCGCTGGTTTCTGTGTCTGAATCTCTCCTTCGCTGGTTTCTGTGTCTGAATCTCTCCTTCGCTGGTGTCTGTGTCTGAATCTCTCCTTCGCTGGTTTCTGTTTCTGTGTCTGAATCTCTCCTTCGCTGGTTCCTGTTTCTGTGTCTGAATCTCTCCTTCGCTGGTTTCTGTTTCTGTGTCTGAATCTCTCCTTCGCTGGTTCCTGTTTCTGTGTCTGAATCTCTCCTTCGTTGGTTCCTGTTTCTGTGTCTGAATCTCTCCTTCGTTGGTTCCTGTTTCTGTGTCTGAATCTCTCCTTCGCTGGTTTCTGTTTCTGAATCTCTCCTTCGCTGGTTTCTGTTTATGTGTCTGAATCTCTCCTTCGCTGGTTTCTGTGTCTGAATCTCTCCTTCGCTGGTTTCTGTTTCTGTGTCTGAATCTCTCCTTCGCTGGTTTCTGTGTCTGAATCTCTCCTTCGCTGGTTTCTGTTTATGTGTCTGAATCTCTCCTTCGTTGGTTCCTGTTTATGTGTCTGAATCTCTCCTTCGTTGGTTCCTGTTTCTGTGTCTGAATCTCTCCTTCGCTGGTTTCTGTGTCTGAATCTCTCCTTCGCTGGTTTCTGTTTATGTGTCTGAATCTCTCCTTCGTTGGTTCCTGTTTATGTGTCTGAATCTCTCCTTCGTTGGTTCCTGTTTATGTGTCTGAATCTCTCCTTCATTGGTTCCTGTTTATGTGTCTGAATCTCTCCTTCGTTGGTTCCTGTTTATGTGTCTGAATCTCTCCTTCGCTGGTTTCTGTGTCTGAATCTCTCCTTCGCTGGTTTCTGTTTATGTGTCTGAATCTCTCCTTCGTTGGTTCCTGTTTATGTGTCTGAATCTCTCCTTCGCGGGTTTCTGTGTCTGTGTCTGAATCTCTCCTTCGTTGGTTTCTGTTTATGTGTCTGAATCTCTCAATTCGTTGGTTCCTGTTTATGTGTCTGAATCTCTCCTTCGCTGGTTTCTGTGTGTGTCTGAATCTCTCCTTCGTTGGTTCCTGTTTATGTGTCTGAATCTCTCCTTCGTTGGTTCCTGTTTATGTGTCTGAATCTCTCCTTCGCGGGTTTCTGTTTATGTGTCTGAATCTGTCCTCCACTGGTTGTTCGTCCCATATGCCACCCTGTTCCCTGTATAGTGCACTACTTCTGAGCAGGACCCATAGGCACTAAATAAGGAATAGGGTGCCATATGGGACTCTGGGACTGGTTAATATAAAAATGTGTCTCCTCCTCTGGCTGTTCCAGGGTCAACCATCCAAACATCCTCCAAATGATCGACACTTTCGAGACGAGGAAGGAGTACTTCATCATCCAGGAGCTGTGAGTACGGGGGGGGGGGGGGGGTAGCTATACGGCCAGCTAATACAGGATACAGGACTAATAGTAGAGGGGGGGGGCTACAGGTAGCTATACGGCCAGCTAATACAGGATACAGGACTAATAGTAGAGGGGGGGGGGGCTACAGGTAGCTATACGGCCAGCTAATACAGGATACAGGACTAATAGTAGAGGGGGGGGGCTACAGGTAGCTATACGGCCAGCTAATACAGGATACAGGACTAATAGTAGAGGGGGGGCTACAGGTAGCTATACGGCCAGCTAATACAGGATACAGGACTAATAGTAGAGGGGGGGCTACAGGTAGCTATACGGCCAGCTAATACAGGATACAGGACTAATAGTAGAGGGGGGGGCTACAGGTAGCTATACGGCCAGCTAATACAGGATACAGGACTAATAGTAGAGGGGGGGCTACAGGTAGCTATACGGCCAGCTAATACAGGATACAGGACTAATAGTAGAGGGGGGGGGGGCTACAGGTAGCTATACGGCCAGCTAATACAGGATACAGGACTAATAGTAGAGGGGGGGGGCTACAGGTAGCTATACGGCCAGCTAATACAGGATACAGGACTAATAGTAGAGGGGGGGGGGGGGGGCTACAGGTATACGGCCAGCTAATACAGGATACAGGACTAATAGTAGAGGGGGGGCTACAGGTAGCTATACGGCCAGCTAATACAGGATACAGGACTAATAGTAGAGGGGGGGCTACAGGTAGCTATACGGCCAGCTAATACAGGATACAGGACTAATAGTAGAGGGGGGGGGGCTACAGGTAGCTATACGGCCAGCTAATACAGGATACAGGACTAATAGTAGAGGGGGGGGGGGGGGCTACAGGTATACGGCCAGCTAATACAGGATACAGGACTAATAGTAGAGGGGGGGCTACAGGTAGCTATACGGCCAGCTAATACAGGATACAGGACTAATAGTAGAGGGGGGGCTACAGGTAGCTATACGGCCAGCTAATACAGGATACAGGACTAATAGTAGAGGGGGGGGGGGCTACAGGTAGCTATACGGCCAGCTAATACAGGATACAGGACTAATAGTAGAGGGGGGGGGGGGGGGGGCTACAGGTAGCTATACGGCCAGCCAATACAGGATACAGGACTAATAGTCGAGGGGGGGCTACAGGTAGCTATACGGCCAGCTAATACAGGATACAGGACTAATAGTCGAGGGGGGGATACAGGTAGCTATACGGCCAGCTAAAACAGGATACAGGACTAATAGTAGAGGGGGGGGCTACAGGTAGCTATACGGCCAGCTAATACAGGATACAGGACTAATAGTAGAGGGGGGGGGCTACAGGTAGCTATACGGCCAGCTAATACAGGATACAGGACTAATAGTAGAGGGGGGGCTACAGGTAGCTATACGGCCAGCTAATACAGGATACAGGACTAATAGTAGAGGGGGGGGGCTACAGGTAGCTATACGGCCAGCTAATACAGGATACAGGACTAATAGTAGAGGGGGGGGGGCTACAGGTATACGGCCAGCTAATACAGGATACAGGACTAATAGTAGAGGGGGGGGGGCTACATGTAGCTATATGGCCAGCTAATACAGGATACAGGACTAATAGTAGAGGGGGGGGGCTACATGTAGCTATACGGCCAGCTAATACAGGATACAGGACTAATAGTAGAGGGGGGGGGGGGGGGGGCTACAGGTATACGGCCAGGAAATACAGGATACAGGACTAATAGTAGAGGGGGGGCTACATGTAGCTATATGGCCAGCTAATACAGGATACAGGACTAATAGTAGAGGGGGGTCTACAGGTAGCTATACGGCCAGCTAATACAGGATACAGGACTAATAGTAGAGGGAGGGCTACAGGTAGCTATACGGCCAGCTAATACAGGATACAGGACTAATAGTAGAGGGGGGGGGGGGCTACAGGTAGCTATATGGCCAGCTAATACAGGATACAGGACTAATAGTAGAGGGGGGGGGCTACAGGTAGCTATACGGCCAGCTAATACAGGATACAGGACTAATAGTAGAGGGGGGGGGGGGCTACAGGTAGCTATACGGCCAGCTAATACAGGATACAGGACTAATAGTAGAGGGGGGGCTACATGTAGCTATACGGCCAGCTAATACAGGATACAGGACTAATAGTAGAGGGGGGGGGCTACAGGTAGCTATACGGCCAGCTAATACAGGATACAGGACTAATAGTAGAGGGGGGGGGGGGCTACAGGTAGCTATACGGCCAGCTAATACAGGATACAGGACTAATAGTAGGGGGGGGGGGGTTACAGGTAGCTATACGGCCAGCTAATACAGGATACAGGACTAATAGTAGAGGAGGGGGGGGGGCTACATGTAGCTATACGGCCAGCTAATACAGGATACAGGACTAATAGTAGAGGGGGGGGGCTACATGTAGCTATACGGCCAGCTAATACAGGATACAGGACTAATAGTAGAGGGGGGGGCTACAGGTATACGGCCAGCTAATACAGGATACAGGACTAATAGTAGAGGGGGGGGCTACAGGTAGCTATACGGCCAGCTAATACAGGATACAGGACTAATAGTAGAGGGGGGGGCTACAGGTAGCTATACGGCCAGCTAATACAGGATACAGGACTAATAGAAGAGGGGGGGCTACAGGTAGCTATACGGCCAGCTAATACAGGATACAGGACTAATAGTAGAGGGGGGGCTACATGTAGCTATACGGCCAGCTAATACAGGATACAGGACTAATAGTAGAGGGGGGGGGGGGCTACATGTAGCTATACGGCCAGCTAATACAGGATACAGGACTAATAGTAGAGAGGGGGGGGCTACCTGTAGCTATACGGCCAGCTAATACAGGATACAGGACTAATAGTAGAGGGGGGGGGGGGGCTACAGGTAGCTATACGGCCAGCTAATACAGGATACAGGACTAATAGTAGAGGGGGGGGGGGGCTACAGGTAGCTATACGGCCAGCTAATACAGGATACAGGACTAATAGTAGAGGGGGGGGGCTACAGGTAGCTATACAGCCAGCTAATACAGGATACAGGACTAATAGTCGAGGGGGGCTACAGGTAGCTATACGGCCAGCTAATACAGGATACAGGACTAATAGTAGAGGGGGGGCTACAGGTAGCTATACGGCCAGCTAATACAGGATACAGGACTAATAGTAGAGGGGGGGGGGGCTACAGGTAGCTATACGGCCAGCTAATACAGGATACAGGACTAATAGTAGAGGGGGGGGGCTACAGGTAGCTATACGGCCAGCTAATACAGGATACAGGACTAATAGTAGAGGGGGGGGGGGGGCTACAGGTAGCTATACGGCCAGATAATACAGGATACAGGACTAATAGTCGAGGGGGGGCTACAGGTAGCTATACGGCCAGCTAATATAGGATACAGGACTAATAGTCGAGGGGGGGATACAGGTAGCTATACGGCCAGCTAAAACAGGATACAGGACTAATAGTAGAGGGGGGGGGCTACAGGTAGCTATACGGCCAGCTAATACAGGATACAGGACTAATAGTAGAGAGGGGGGGGGGGGCTACATGTAGCTATACGGCCAGCTAATACAGGATACAGGACTAATAGTAGAGGGGGGGGGGGGCTACAGGTAGCTATACGGCCAGCTAATACAGGATACAGGACTAATAGTAGAGGGGGGGGGGGGGCTACAGGTAGCTATACGGCCAGCTAATACAGGATACAGGACTAATAGTAGAGGGGGGGGGCTACAGGTAGCTATACAGCCTGCTAATACAGGATACAGGACTAATAGTCGAGGGGGGCTACAGGTAGCTATACGGCCAGCTAATACAGGATACAGGACTAATAGTAGAGGGGGGGCTACAGGTAGCTATACGGCCAGCTAATACAGGATACAGGACTAATAGTAGAGTGGGGGCTACAGGTAGCTATACGGCCAGCTAATACAGGATACAGGACTAATAGTAGAGGGGGGGCTACAGGTAGCTATACGGCCAGCTAATACAGGATACAGGACTAATAGTTGAGGGGGGGCTACAGGTAGCTATACGGCCAGCTAATATAGGATACAGGACTAATAGTCGAGGGGGGGATACAGGTAGCTATACGGCCAGCTAAAACAGGATACAGGACTAATAGTAGAGGGGGGGGCTACAGGTAGCTATACGGCCAGCTAATACAGGATACAGGACTAATAGTAGAGGGGGGGGGCTACAGGTAGCTATACGGCCAGCTAATACAGGATACAGGACTAATAGTAGAGGGGGGGCTACAGGTAGCTATACGGCCAGCTAATACAGGATACAGGACTAATAGTAGAGGGGGGGGGGGCCACAGGTAGCTATACGGCCAGCTAATACAGGATACAGGACTAATAGTAGAGGGGGGGGGCTACAGGTATACGGCCAGCTAATACAGGATACAGGACTAATAGTAGAGGGGGGGCTACATGTAGCTATATGGCCAGCTAATACAGGATACAGGACTAATATTAGAGGGGGGGCTACAGGTAGCTATACGGCCAGCTAATACAGGATACAGGACTAATAGTAGAGGAGGGGGGGGGGGCTACATGTAGCTATACGGCCAGCTAATACAGGATACAGGACTAATAGTAGAGGGGGGGCTACAGGTAGCTATACGGCCAGCTAATACAGGATACAGGACTAATAGTAGAGGGGGGGGCTACAGGTAGCTATACGGCCAGCTAATACAGGATACAGGACTAATAGTAGAGGGAGGGCTACATGTAGCTATACGGCCAGCTAATACAGGATACAGGACTAATAGTAGAGGGGGGGGGCTACAGGTAGCTATACGGCCAGCTAATACAGGATACAGGACTAATAGTAGAGGGGGGGGGGGCTACATGTAGCTATACGGCCAGCTAATACAGGATACAGGACTAATAGTAGAGGGGGGGGGGCTACAGGTAGCTATACGGCCAGCTAATACAGGATACAGGACTAATAGTAGAGGGGGGGGGGGGCTACAGGTAGCTATACGGCCAGCTAATACAGGATACAGGACTAATAGTAGAGGGGGGGGGGGGGCTACATGTAGCTATACGGCCAGCTAATATAGGATACAGGACTAATAGTAGAGGGGGGGGCTACAGGTAGCTATACGGCCAGCTAATACAGGATACAGGACTAATAGTAGAGGGGGGGGGGGCTACAGGTAGCTATATGGCCAGCTAATACAGGATACAGGACTAATAGTAGAGGGGGGGGGGCTACAGGTAGCTATACGGCCAGCTAATACAGGATACAGGACTAATAGTAGAGGGGGGGCTACAGGTAGCTATATGGCCAGCTAATACAGGATACAGGACTAATAGTAGAGGGGGGGTTACAGGTAGCTATACGGCCAGCTAATACAGGACTAATAGTAGAGGGGGGGCTACAGGTAGCTATACGGCCAGCTAATACAGGATACAGGACTAATAGTAGAGGGGGGGGGGGTTACAGGTAGCTATACGGCCAGCTAATACAGGATACAGGACTAATAGTAGAGGGGGGGCTACATGTAGCTATACGGCCAGCTAATACAGCATACAGGACTAATAGTAGAGGGGGAGCTACAGGTAGCTATACGGCCAGCTAATACAGGATACAGGACTAATAGTAGAGGGGGGGCTACATGTAGCTATACGGCCAGCTAATACAGGATACAGGACTAATAGTAGAGGGGGGGGCTACAGGTAGCTATATGGCCAGCTAATACAGGATACAGGACTAATAGTAGAGGGGAGGGGGGCTACATGTAGCTATACGGCCAGCTAATACAGGATACAGGACTAATAGTAGAGGGGGGGGGGCTACATGTAGCTATACGGCCAGCTAATACAGGATACAGGACTAATAGTAGAGGGGGGGGGCTACAGGTATACGGCCAGCTAATACAGGATACAGGACTAATAGTAGAGGGGGGGGGGCTACATGTAGCTATACGGCCAGCTAATACAGGATACAGGACTAATGGTAGAGGGGGGGCTACATGTAGCTATACGGCCAGCTAATACAGGATACAGGACTAATAGTAGAGGGGGGGCTACAGGTAGCTATACGGCCAGCTAATACAGGATACAGGACTAATAGTAGAGGGGGGGGCTACAGGTAGCTATATGGCCAGCTAATACAGGATACAGGACTAATAGTAGAGGGGGGGGGGCTACAGGTAGCTATACGGCCAGCTAATACAGGATACAGGACTAATAGTAGATGGAGGCCTGCTCCTTAAACCAGGCCTTAAGAGGCTTGAGGGAAACCAGGCCTTAAGTGGCTTGAGGGAAACCAGGCCTTAAGAGGCTTGAGGGAAACCAGGCCTTAAGTGGCTTGAGGGAAATCAGGCCTTAAGTGGCTTGAGGGAAACCAGGCCTTAAGAGGCTTGAGGGAAAACCAGGCCTTAAGTGGCTTGAGGGAAACCAGGCCTTAAGAGGCTTGAGGGAAACCAGGCCTTAAGAGGCTTGAGGGAAACCAGGCCTTAAGAGGCTTGAGGGAAACCAGGCCTTAAGAGGCTTGAGGGAAACCAGGCCTTAAGAGGCTTGAGGGAAACCAGGCCCTGGTCTGTTCTGTTTTCATCCCATTTCTTTTCATCACCTTGAGAGTTTGACTGAAGATCAAATCAATAAATCTGTAGCTTCACTTCTTTAGATGCCCCCAACAATCTCCTGTCTCTCTCTGTCCCTCTCTCTCTTTGTCCCTCTCTCTCTGTCCCTCTCTCTTTGTCCCTCTCTCTCTGTCCCACTGTCTGTCCCTCTCTCTCTCTCTGTCCCTCTCTCTCTGTCCCTCTCTCTTTGTCCCTCTCTCTTTGTCCCTCTCTGTCTGTCCCTCTCTCTTTGTCCCTCTCTCTTTGTCCCTCTCTCTCTGTCCCTCTCTTTTTGTCCCTCTCTCTTTGTCCCTCTCTCTCTGTCCCTCTCTCTTTGTCCCTCTCTCTCTGTCCCTCTCTCTTGCCCCTCTCTCTTTGTCCCTCTCTCTCTGTCCCTCTCTCTGCCCCTCTCTCTTTGTCCCTCTCTTTGTCCCTCTCTCTTGTCCCTCTCTCTTTGTCCCTCTCTCTTTGTCCCTCTCTGTCCCTCTCTGTCCCTCTCTCTATTCACTAGTGACGGACACATACACTTTCTCTATTCACTAGAGATACAGCAACAAGGCTGGCTGGAAATAACATCAAAATTGATGAGGCAGAGTAACAATGATTATTAAAAATCATATGGCATGACTTGTCCACACACACATACAGGCACGCACACACACACACACACACACACACACACCACACACACACACACACACACACACACACCACAACACACACACACACACACCAAGTAGTTTACAGAAAGGATAGCGTCTAACAGCTCATTGGCTCCTGGCTCAGAGGGCTCTTATTGGATAGCTGTGATTGCTTTAATAATTAGGTTTGAAACAGATTGTTTATGGAATATATGAATATATATAAAACAGGACAGTAATGATGAGAGAGACCAGGGGTAATGATGAGAGAGACCAGGGGTAATGATGAGAGAGACCAGGGGTAATGATGAGAGACCAGGGGTAATGATGAGAGACCAGGGGTAATGATGAGAGACCAGGGGTAATGATGAGAGACCAGGGGTAATGATGAGAGAGACCAGGGGTAATGATGAGAGACCAGGGGTAATTGATGAGAGACCAGGGGTAATGATGAGAGACCAGGGTAATGATGAGAGAGACCAGGGGTAATGATGAGAGAGACCAGGGGTAATGATGAGAGACCAGGGTAATGATGAGAGACCAGGGGTAATGATGAGAGAGACCAGGGGTAATGATGAGAGAGACCAGGGGTAATGATGAGAGACCAGGGGTAATGATGAGAGAAACCAGGGGTAATGATGAGAGAGACCAGGGGTAATGATGAGAGAGACCAGGGGTAATGATGAGAGACCAGGGGTAATGATGAGAGACCAGGGGTAATGATGAGAGAGACCAGGGGTAATGATGAGAGACCAGGGGTAATGATGAGAGAGACCAGGGGTAATGATGAGAGACCAGGGGGATATGATGAGAGACCAGGGGTAATGATGAGAGACCAGGGATAATGATGAGAGAGACCAGGGGTAATGATGAGAGACCAGGGGTAATGATGAGAGACCAGGGGTAATGATGAGAGACCAGGGGTAATGATGAGAGACCAGGGGTAATGATGAGAGACCAGGGGTAATGATGGGAGAGACCAGGGGTAATGATGAGAGACCAGGGTAATGGGAGAGACCAGGGGTAATGATGAGAGAGAACCAGGGGTAATGATGAGAAGACCAGGGGTAATGATGAGAGACCAGGGGTAATGATGAGAGACCAGGGGTAATGATGGGAGAGACCAGGGGTAATGATGAGAGACCAGGGGTAATGATGGGAGAGACCAGGGGTAATGATGAGAGAGACCAGGGGTAATGATGAGAGACCAGGGGTAATGATGAGAGACCAGGGGTAATGGTGAGAGAGACCAGGGGTAATGATGAGAGACCAGGGGTAATGATGAGAGACCAGGGGTAATGGTGAGAGATACCAGGGGTAGTGGTGAGAGAGACCAGGGTAATGATGAGAGACCAGGGGTAATGGTGAGAGAGACCAGGGGTAATGATGAGAGAGACCAGGGGTAATGGTGAGAGACCAGGGGTAATGATGAGAGACCAGGGGTAATGATGAGAGACCAGGGGTAATGGTGAGAGAGACCAGGGGTATGATGAGAGACCAGGGGTAATGATGAGAGACCAGGGGTAATGTGGAGAGAGACCAGGGGTAATGGTGAGAGAGACCAGGGGTAATGGTGAGAGAGACCAGGGGTAATGATGAGAGACCAGGGTAATGGTGAGAGAGACCAGGGGTAATGATGAGAGACCAGGGTAATGATGAGAGACCAGGGGTAATGATGAGAGACCAGGGGTAATGATGAGAGAGACCAGGGGTATGATGAGAGACCAGGGGTAATGGTGGAGAGAGACCAGGGGTAATGATGAGAGACCAGGGGTAATGATGAGAGACCAGGGTAATGGTGAGAGAGACCAGGGGGTAATGATGAGAGACCAGGGGTAATGATGAGAGACCAGGGGTAATGATGAGAGACCAGGGGTAATGGTGAGAGAGACCAGGGGTAATGATGAGAGAGACCAGGGGTAATGATGAGAGACCAGGGGTAATGGTGAGAGAGACCAGGGGTAATGATGAGAGACCAGGGTAATGATGAGAGACCAGGGGTATGATGAGAGACCAGGGGTAATGATGAGAGACCAGGGGTAATGATGAGAGACCAGGGGTAATGATGAGAGACCAGGGGTAATGATGAGAGAGACCAGGGGTAATGATGAGAGACCAGGGGTAATGGTGAGAGAGACCAGGGGTAATGATGAGAGACCAGGGGTAATGATGAGAGACCAGGGGTAATGATGAGAGACCAGGGGTAATGATGAGAGACCAGGGGTAATGATGAGAGACCAGGGGTAATGATGAGAGACCAGGGGTAAATGGTGAGAGACCAGGGGTAATGGTGAGAGACCAGGGTAATGATGAAGAGACCAGGGGTAATGATGAGAGACCAGGGGTAATGATGAGAGACCAGGGTTAATGATGAGAGAGACCAGGGTAATGATGAGAGAGACCAGGGGTATGATGAGAGAGACCAGGGGTAATGATGAGAGGACCATGGGTAATGATGAGAGACCAGGGTTAATGATGAGAGACCAGGGGTAATGATGAGAAGACCAGGGTAATGATGAGAGACCAGGGGTAAATGATGAGAGACCAGGGGTATGATGAGAGACCAGGGGTAATGATGAGAGACCAGGGTAATGATGAGAGAGACAAGGGTAATGATGAGAGACCAGGGGTAATGATGAGAGAGACCAGGGGTAATGATAGAGAAGACCAGGGGTAATGATGAGAGAGACCAGGGTAATGATGAGAGACCAGGGGTAATGATGAGAGAGACCAGGGTAATGATGAGAGACAGGGGTAATGATGAAGACCAGGGGTAATGATGAGAGACCAGGGGTAATGATGAGAGGACCCAGGGGTAATGAGAGAGAACCAGGGTAATGATGAGAAGACCAGGGGTAAATGATGAGAGACCAGGTGTAATGATGAGAGAGACCAGGGGTAATGATGAGAGAGACCAGGGGTAATGATGAGAGAGACCAGGTAATGATGAGAGACCAGGGGAATGATGAGAGACCAGGGTAATGATGAGAGACCAGGGGTAATGATGAGAGACCAGGGGTAATGATGAGAGAGACCAGGGGTAATGATGAGAGAGACCAGGGGTAATGATGAGAGACCAGGGGTAATGATGAGAGAGACCAGGGGTAATGATGAGAGACCAGGGTAATGATGAGAGACCAGGGGTAATGATGAGAGACCAGGGTAATGATGAGAGACCAGGGGTAATGATGAGAGACCAGGGGTAATGATGAGAGAGACAGGGTATGATGAGAGACCAGGGGTAATGATGAGAGACCAGGGGTAATGATGAGAGACCAGGGGTAATGATGAGAGAGACCAGGGGTAATGATGAGAGAGACCAGGGTAATGATGAGAGACCAGGGGTAATGGTGAGAGAGACCAGGGGTAATGATGAGAGACCAGGGTAATGATGAGAGACCAGGGGTAATGATGAGAGACCAGGGGTAATGATGAAGAGACCAGGGTTAATGATGAGAGACCAGGGGTAATGATGAGAGAGACCAGGGTAATGATGAGAGACCAGGGTAATGATGAGAGAGACCAGGGGTAATGATGAGAGACCAGGGGTAATGATGAGAGACCAGGGGTAATGATGAGAGACCAGGGGTAATGATGAGAGACCAGGGGTATGATGAGAGACCAGGGGTAATGATGAGAGACCAGGGGTAATGAGAGAGACCAGGGGTAATGATGAGAGACCAGGGTAATGATGAGAGACCAGGGGTAATGATGAGAGAGACCAGGGGTAATGATGAGAGACCAGGGTAATGAGAGAGACCAGGGTAATGATGAGAGAGACCAGGGTAATGATGAGAGAGACCAGGGGTAATGATGAGAGAGACAGGGGTAATGATGAGAGAGACCAGGGTAATGATGAGAGACCAGGGTAATGATGAGAGACCAGGGGTAATGATGAGAGACCAGGGGTATGATGAGAGAGACCAGGGGTAATGATGAGAGACCAGGGGTAATGATGAAGAGAGACCAGTGGTAATGATGAGAGAGACCAGGGGTAATGATGAGAGAGACCAGGGGTAATGATGAGAGACCAGGGGTAATGATGGAGAGACCAGGGGTGATGATGAGAGACCAGGGGTAATGATGAGAGAGACCAGGGGTAAAATGATAGAGACCAGGGGTAATGATGAGAGACCAGGGGTAATTAATGATGAAGACCAGGGGTAATGATGAGAGAGACCAGGGGTAATGATGAGAGAGACCAGGGGTAATGATGAGAGACCAGGGGTAATGATGAGAGACCAGGGGTAATGATGAGAGAACCAGGGGTAATGATGAGGAGACCAGGGGTAATGATGAGAGACCAGGGGTAATGATGAGAGAGACCAGGGTAATGATGAGAGAGACCAGGGGTAATGATGAGAGACCAGGGGTAATGATGAGAGAGACCAGGGGTAATGATGAGAGACCAGGGTAATGAAAATGAGAGACCAGGGTAATGATGAGAGACCAGGGGTAATGATGAGAGACCAGGGGTAATGATGAAGAGACCAGGGGTAATGATGAGAGAGACCAGGGTAATGATGAGAGACCAGGGGTAATGATGAGAGACCAGGGGTAATGATGAGAGACCAGGGGTAATGATGAGAGAGACCAGGGGTAATGATGAGAGACCAGGGATGGTAATGATGAGAGACCAGGGGTAATGATGAGAGACCAGGGGTAATGTGATGAGAGACCAGGGGTAATGATGAGAGACCAGGGGTAATGATGAAGACCAGGGTAATGATGAGAGACCAGGGGTAATGATGAGAGACCAGGGGTAATGATGAGAGACCAGGGGTAATGATAGAGACCAGGGGTAATGATGAGAGACCAGGGGTAATGATGAGAGACCAGGGGTAATGATGAGAGACCAGGGGTAATGATGAGAGAGACAGGGTAATGATGAGAGACCAGGGGTAATGATGAGAGAGACCAGGGGTAATGAGAGACCAGGGGTAATGATGAGAGACCAGGGTAATGATGAGAGACCAGGGGTAATGATAGAGAGACCAGGGGTAATGATGAGAGACCAGGGGTATGATGAGAGACCAGGGGTAATGATGAGAGACCAGGGGTAATGATGAGAGACACCAGGGGTAATGATGAGAGACCAGGGTAATGAGAGAGACCAGGGGTAATGATGAGAGACCAGGGGTATGATGAGAGAGACCAGGGTAATGATGAGAGACCAGGGGTAATGATGAGAGAGACCAGGTAATGATAGAGAGACCAGGGGTAATGATGAGAGACCAGGGGTAATGATGAGAGACCAGGGGTAATGATGAGAGAGACCAGGGGTAATGATGAGAGAGACCAGGGTAATGATGAGAGACCAGGGTAATGATGAGAGAGACCAGGGGTAATGATGAGAGACCAGGGTAATGATGAGAGACCAGGGGTAATGATGAGAGACCAGGGGTAATGATGAGAGACCAGGGGTAATGATGAGAGAGACCAGGGGTAATGATGAGAGACCAGGGGTAATGATGAGAGACCAGGGTAATGATGAGAGACCAGGGGTAATGATGAGAGACCAGGGGTAATGATGAGAGAGACCAGGGGTAATGATGAGAGAGACCAGGGGTAATGATGAGAGAGACCAGGGGTAATGATGAGAGACCAGGGGTAATGATGAAGAGACCAGGGGTAATGATGAGAGACCAGGGGTAATGATGAGAGACCAGGGGTAATGATGAGAGAGACCAGGGGTAATGATGAGAGACCAGGGGTAATGATGAGAGACCAGGGGTAATGATGAGAGACCAGGGTAATGATGAGAGAGACCAGGGGTAATGATGAGAGACCAGGGTAATGATGAGAGAGACCAGGGGTAATGATGAGAGAGACCAGGGTAATGATGAGAGACCAGGGGTAATGATGAGAGACCAGGGGTATGATGAGAGAGACCAGGGGTAATGAAGAGAGACCAGGGGTAATGATGAGAGACCAGGGGTAATGATGAGAGAGACCAGGGGTAATGATGAGAGACCAGGGGTAATGATGAGAGACCAGGGGTAATGATGAGAGACCAGGGGTAATGATGAGAGACCAGGGGTAATGATGAGAGACCAGGGGTAATGATGAGAGAGACCAGGGGTAATGATGAGAGACCAGGGGTAATGATGAGAGACCAGGGGTAATGATGAGAAGACCAGGGGTAATGATGAGAGACCAGGGTAATGATGAGAGAGACAGGGGTAATGATGAGAGAGACCAGGGGTAATGATGAGAGAGACCAGGGGTAATGATGAGAGAGACCAGGGGTAATGATGAGAGAGACCAGGGGTAATGATGAGAGAGACCAGGGGTAATGATGAGAGAGACCAGGGGTAATGATGAGAGAGACCAGGGGTAATGATGAGAGAGACCAGGGGTAATGATGAGAGAGACCAGGGGTAATGATGAGAGACCAGGGGTAATGATGAGAGAGACCAGGGGTAAATGAGAGACCAGGGTAATGATGAGAGAGACCAGGGGTAATGATGAGAGACCAGGGTAATGATGAGAGACCAGGGGTAATGATGAGAGACCAGGGGTAATGATGAGAGAGACCAGGGGTAATGATGAGAGACCAGGTGTAATGATGAGAGACCAGGGGTAATGATGAGAGACCAGGGGTAATGATGAGAGACCAGGGGTAATGATGAGAGAACCAGGGTAATGATGAGAGACCAGGGGTAATGATGAGAGACCAGGGGTATGATGAGAGACCAGGGGTAATGATGAGAGACCAGGGGTAATGATGAGAGACCAGGGGTAATGATGAGAGACCAGGGGTAATGATGAGAGACCAGGGTAATGATGAGAGACCAGGGGGTAATGATGAGAGACCAGGGGTAATGATGAGAGACCAGGGGTAATGATGAGAGAGACCAGGGGTAATGATGAGAGACCAGGGGTAATGATGAGAGAGACCAGGGGTAATGATGAGAGACCAGGGGTAATGATGAGAGAGACCAGGGGTAATGATGAGAGAGACCAGGGGTAATGATGAGAGAGACCAGGGGTAATGATGAGAGAGACCAGGGGTAATGATGAGAGAGACCAGGGGTAATGATGAGAGAGACCAGGGGTAATGATGAGAGACCAGGGGTAATGATGAGAGACCAGGGGTAATGATGAGAGACCAGGGGTAATGATGAGAGACCAGGGTAAAATGATGAGAGACCAGGGGTAATGATGAGAGACCAGGGGTAATGATGAGAGACCAGGGGTAATGATGAGAGAGACCAGGGGTAATGATGAGAGAGACCAGGGGTAATGATGAGAGACCAGGGGTAATGATGAGAGACCAGGGGTAATGAGAGAGACCAGGGTAATGATGAGAGACCAGGGGTAATGATGAGAGAGACCAGGGGTAATGATGAGAGACCAGGGGTAATGATGAGAGACCAGGGGTAATGATGAGAGAGACCAGGGGTAATGATGAGAGAGACCAGGGGTAATGATGAGAGACCAGGGGTAATGATGAGAGACCAGGGGTAATGATGAGAGACCAGGGTAATGATGAGACCAGGGGTAATGATGAGAGACCAGGGTAATGATGAGAGAGACCAGGGTAATGATGAGACCAGGGGTAATGATGAGAGAGACCAGGGTAATGATGAGAGACCAGGGGTAATGATGAGAGACCAGGGGTAATGATGAGAGACCAGGGGTAATGATGAGAGAGACCAGGGGTAATGATGAGAGACCAGGGGTAATGATGAGAGACCAGGGGTAATGATGAGAGACCAGGGGTATGATGAGAGAGACCAGGGGTAATGATGAGAGAGACCAGGGGTAATGATGAGAGAGACCAGGGGTAATGATGAGAGAGACCAGGGGTAATGATGAGAGACCAGGGTAATGATGAAGAGACCAGGGGTAATGATGAGAGACCAGGGGTAATGATGAGAGACCAGGGGTAATGATGAGAGACCAGGGGTAATGATGAGAGAGACCAGGGGTAATGATGAGAGACCAGGGGTAATGATGAGAGAGACCAGGGGTAATGATGAGAGACCAGGGGTAATGATGAAGAGACCAGGGGTAATGATGAGAGACCAGGGGTAATGATGAGAGACCAGGGGTAATGATGAGAGACCAGGGGTAATGATGAGAGAGACCAGGGGTAATGATGAGAGAGACCAGGGGTAATGATGAGAGACCAGGGGTAATGATGAGAGAGACCAGGGGTAATGATGAGAGACCAGGGGTAATGATGAGAGACCAGGGGTAATGATGAGAGACCAGGGGTAATGATGAGAGACCAGGGGTAATGATGAGAGACCAGGGGTAATGATGAGAGACCAGGGGTAATGATGAGAGAGACCAGGGGTAATGATGAGAGACCAGGGGTAATGATGAGAGACCAGGGTAATGATGAGAGACCAGGGGTAATGATGAGAGACCAGGGTAATGATGAGAGAGACCAGGGGTATGATGAGAGAGACCAGGGGTAATGATGAGAGAGACCAGGGGTAATGATGAGAGACCAGGGGTAATGATGAGAGAGACCAGGGGTAATGATGAGAGAGACCAGGGGTAATGATGAGAGACCAGGGGTAATGATGAGAGACCAGGGGTAATGATGAGAGACCAGGGGTAATGATGAGAGACCAGGGGTAATGATGAGAGACCAGGGGTAATGATGAGAGAGACCAGGGGTAATGATGAGAGAGACCAGGGGTAATGATGAGAGACCAGGGGTAATGATGAGAGACCAGGGGTAATGATGAGAGAGACCAGGGGTAATGATGAGAGACCAGGGGTAATGATGAGAGACCAGGGGTAATGATGAGAGAGACCAGGGGTAATGATGAGAGACCAGGGGTAATGATGAGAGACCAGGGGTAATGATGAGAGACCAGGTAATGATGAGAGACCAGGGGTAATGATGAGAGACCAGGGGTAATGATGAGAGACCAGGGGTAATGATGAGAGAGACCAGGGGTAATGATGAGAGACCAGGGGTAATGATGAGAGAGACCAGGGGTAATGATGAGAGACCAGGGGTAATGATGAGAGACCAGGGGTAATGATGAGAGAGACCAGGGTAATGATGAGAGAGACCAGGGGTAATGATGAGAGACCAGGGGTAATGATGAGAGACCAGGGGTAATGATGAGAGAGACCAGGGGTAATGATGAGAGAACCAGGGGTAATGATGAGAGACCAGGGGTAATGATGAGAGACCAGGGGTAATGATGAGAGACCAGGGGTAATGATGAGAGACCAGGGGTAATGATGAGAGACCAGGGGTAATGATGAGAGAGACCAGGGGTAATGAGAGACCATAGGGGGAGTGATGATGAAGACCAGGGTAATGATGAGAGACCAGGGGTAATGATGAGAGACCAGGGGTAATGATGAGAGACCAGGGGTAATGATGAGAGACCAGGGTAATGATGAGAGACCAGGGGTAATGATGAGAGACCAGGGTAATGATGAGAGACCAGGGGTAATGATGAGAGACCAGGGGTAATGATGAGAGACCAGGGGTAATGATGAGAGAGACCAGGGGTAATGATGAGAGACCAGGGGTAATGATGAGAGACCAGGGGTAATGATGAGAGACCAGGGGTAATGATGAGAGACCAGGGGTAATGATGAGAGACCAGGGTAATGATGAGAGACCAGGGGTAATGATGAGAGAGACCAGGGGTAATGATGAGAGACCAGGGGTAATGATGAGAGACCAGGGGTAATGATGAGAGACCAGGGGTAATGATGAGAGACCAGGGGTAATGATGAGAGACCAGGGGTAATGATGAGAGACCAGGGGTAATGATGAGAGACCAGGGGTAATGATGAGAGAGACCAGGGGTAATGATGAGAGACCAGGGGTAATGATGAGAGACCAGGGGTAATGATGAGAGACCAGGGGTAATGATGAGAGAGACCAGGGGTAATGATGAGAGAGACCAGGGGTAATGATGAGAGAGACCAGGGGTAATGATGAGAGACCAGGGGTAATGATGAGAGACCAGGGGTAATGATGAGAGAGACCAGGGGTAATGATGAGAGACCAGGGTAATGATGAGAGAACAGGGGTAATGATGAGAGACCAGGGGTAATGATGAGAGACCAGGGGTAATGATGAGAGACCAGGGGTAATGATGAGAGAGACCAGGGGTAATGATGAGAGACCAGGGGTAATGATGAGAGAGACCAGGGGTAATGATGAGAGACCAGGGGTAATGATGAGAGACCAGGGGTAATGATGAGAGACCAGGGGTAATGATGAGAGAGACCAGGGGTAATGATGAGAGACCAGGGGTAATGATGAGAGAGACCAGGGGTAATGATGAGAGACCAGGGGTAATGATGAGAGAGACCAGGGGTAATGATGAGAGAGACCAGGGGTAATGATGAGAGACCAGGGGTAATGATGAGAGACCAGGGGTAATGATGAGAGACCAGGGGTAATGATGAGAGAGACCAGGGGTAATGATGAGAGAGACCAGGGGTAATGATGAGAGACCAGGGGTAATGATGAGAGACCAGGGGTAATGATGAGAGACCAGGGGTAATGATGAGAGAGACCAGGGGTAATGATGAGAGAGACCAGGGGTAATGATGAGAGACCAGGGGTAATGATGAGAGAGACCAGGGGTAATGATGAGAGACCAGGGTAATGATGAGAGACCAGGGGTAATGATGAGAGACCAGGGGTAATGATGAGAGACCAGGGGTAATGATGAGAGACCAGGGGTAATGATGAGAGAGACCAGGGGTAATGATGAGAGAGACCAGGGGTAATGATGAGAGACCAGGGGTAATGATGAGAGACCAGGGGTAATGATGAGAGACCAGGGGTAATGATGAGAGAGACCAGGGGTAATGATGAGAGACCAGGGGTAATGATGAGAGACCAGGGGTAATGATGAGAGACCAGGGGTAATGATGAGAGAGACCAGGGGTAATGATGAGAGACCAGGGGTAATGATGAGAGAGACCAGGGGTAATGATGAGAGAGACCAGGGGTAATGATGAGAGAGACCAGGGGTAATGATGAGAGACCAGGGGTAATGATGAGAGACCAGGGGTAATGATGAGAGACCAGGGGTAATGATGAGAGACCAGGGGTAATGATGAGAGAGACCAGGGGTAATGATGAGAGACCAGGGGTAATGATGAGAGACCAGGGGTAATGATGAGAGAGACCAGGGGTAATGATGAGAGACCAGGGGTAATGATGAGAGACCAGGGGTAATGATGAGAGACCAGGGGTAATGATGAGAGACCAGGGGTAATGATGAGAGACCAGGGGTAATGATGAGAGACCAGGGGTAATGATGAGAGAGACCAGGGGTAATGATGAGAGACCAGGGGTAATGATGAGAGACCAGGGGTAATGATGAGAGACCAGGGGTAATGATGAGAGACCAGGGGTAATGATGAGAGACCAGGGGTAATGATGAGAGAGACCAGGGGTAATGATGAGAGACCAGGGGTAATGATGAGAGACCAGGGGTAATGATGAGAGAGACCAGGGGTAATGATGAGAGACCAGGGGTAATGATGAGAGAGACCAGGGGTAATGATGAGAGACCAGGGGTAATGATGAGAGACCAGGGGTAATGATGAGAGAGACCAGGGGTAATGATGAGAGACCAGGGGTAATGATGAGAGACCAGGGGTAATGATGAGAGAGACCAGGGGTAATGATGAGAGAGACCAGGGGTAATGATGAGAGAGACCAGGGGTAATGATGAGAGACCAGGGGTAATGATGAGAGAGACCAGGGGTAATGATGAGAGAGACCAGGGGTAATGATGAGAGACCAGGGGTAATGATGAGAGAGACCAGGGGTAATGATGAGAGAGACCAGGGGTAATGATGAGAGAGACCAGGGGTAATGATGAGAGACCAGGGGTAATGATGAGAGAGACCAGGGGTAATGATGAGAGACCAGGGGTAATGATGAGAGACCAGGGGTAATGATGAGAGACCAGGGGTAATGATGAGAGACCAGGGGTAATGATGAGAGACCAGGGGTAATGATGAGAGACCAGGGGTAATGATGAGAGACCAGGGGTAATGATGAGAGACCAGGGGTAATGATGAGAGACCAGGGGTAATGATGAGAGAGACCAGGGGTAATGATGAGAGAGACCAGGGGTAATGATGAGAGACCAGGGGTAA
Organism: Oncorhynchus kisutch; assembly: GCF_002021735.2. Taxonomy (NCBI): domain Eukaryota; kingdom Metazoa; phylum Chordata; class Actinopteri; order Salmoniformes; family Salmonidae; genus Oncorhynchus; species Oncorhynchus kisutch. Next base: position 44,393,187 of record NC_034197.2, on the reverse strand, counting down.
TGATGAGAGACCAGGGGTAATGATGAGAGACCAGGGGTAATGATGAGAGACCAGGGGTAATGATGAGAGACCAGGGGTAATGATGAGAGAGACCAGGGTAATGATGAGAGACCAGGGGTAATGATGAGAGACCAGGGGTAATGATGAGAGACCAGGGGTAATGATGAGAGACCAGGGGTAATGATGAGAGACCAGGGGTAATGATGAGAGATACCAGGGGTAATGATGAGAGACCAGGGGTAATGATGAGAGAGACCAGGGGTAATGATGAGAGACCAGGGGTAATGATGAGAGAGACCAGGGGTAATGATGAGAGAGACCAGGGGTAATGATGAGAGACCAGGGGTAATGATGAGAGACCAGGGGTAATGATGAGAGAGACCAGGGGTAATGATGAGAGACCAGGGGTAATGATGAGAGACCAGGGGTAATGATGAGAGAGACCAGGGGTAATGATGAGAGAGACCAGGGGTAATGATGAGAGACCAGGGGTAATGATGAGAGAGACCAGGGGTAATGATGAGAGACCAGGGGTAATGATGAGAGACCAGGGGTAATGATGAGAGAGACCAGGGGTAATGATGAGAGAGCAGGGGTAATGATGAGAGAGACCAGGGGTAATGATGAGAGAGACCAGGGGTAATGATGAGAGACCAGGGGTAATGATGAGAGAGACCAGGGGTAATGATGAGAGACCAGGGGTAATGATGAGAGACCAGGGGTAATGATGAGAGAGACCAGGGGTAATGATGAGAGAGACCAGGGGTAATGATGAGAGACCAGGGGTAATGATGAGAGAGACCAGGGGTAATGATGAGAGAGACCAGGGGTAATGATGAGAGAGACCAGGGGTAATGATGAGAGACCAGGGGTAATGATGAGAGACCAGGGGTAATGATGAGAGAGACCAGGGGTAATGACCAGGGGTAATGATGAGAGACCAGGGGAGAGACCAGGGGTAATGATGAGAGAGACCAGGGGTAATGATGAGAGACCAGGGGTAATGATGAGAGACCAGGGGTAATGATGAGAGACCAGGGGTAATGATGAGAGAGACCAGGGGTAATGATGAGAGACCAGGGGTAATGATGAGAGACCAGGGGTAATGATGAGAGAGACCAGGGGTAATGATGAGAGACCAGGGGTAATGATGAGAGAGACCAGGGGTAATGATGAGAGACCAGGGGTAATGATGAGAGACCAGGGGTAATGATGAGAGACCAGGGGTAATGATGAGAGAGACCAGGGGTAATGATGAGAGACCAGGGGTAATGATGAGAGAGACCAGGGGTAATGATGAGAGAGACCAGGGGTAATGATGAGAGAGACCAGGGGTAATGATGAGAGACCAGGGGTAATGATGAGAGACCAGGGGTAATGATGAGAGAGACCAGGGGTAATGATGAGAGAGACCAGGGGTAATGATGAGAGAGACCAGGGGTAATGATGAGAGAGACCAGGGGTAATGATGAGAGAGACCAGGGGTAATGATGAGAGAGACCAGGGGTAATGATGAGAGAGACAGGGGTAATGAGAGAGAGACCAGGGTAATGATGAGAGAGACCAGGGGTAATGATGAAGAACAGGGGTAGATGAGAGAGCAGGGTAATGATGAGAGACCAGGGGTAATGATGAGAGAGACCAGGGGTAATGATGAGAGACCGTATGGACCAGGGGTAATGATGAGAGAGACCAGGGTAATGATGAGAGACAGGGGTAATGGATGAGAGAGACCAAGGGGTAATGATGAGAGAGACCAGGGATAATGATGAGAGAGACCAGGGGTAATGATGAGAGAGACCAGGGGTAATGATGAGAGAGACCAGGGGTAATGATGAGAGAGACCAGGGGTAATGATGAGAGAGACCAGGGATAATGGTGAGAGAGACCAGGGGTAATGATGAGAGAGAGACCAGGGGTAATGATGAGAGAGAGACCAGGGGTAATGATGAGAGAGACCAGGGGTAATGATGAGAGAGACCAGGGGTAATGATGAGAGAGACAGGGGTAATGATGAGAGAGACCAGGGGTAATGATGAGAGAGAGACCAGGGGTAATGATGAGAGAGACCAGGGGTAATGATGAGAGAGAGACATGGTACTGATGAGAGAGAGACCAGGGGTAATGATGAGAGAGACCAGGGGTAATGATGAGAGAGAGACCAGGGGTAATGATGAGAGAGACCAGGGATGAGACAGAGACCAGGGGTAATAATGAGAGAGACCAGGGATAATGATCGAGAGAGAGACCAGGGGTAATGATGAGAGAGACAGGGGATAATGATGAGAGAGATCAGGGGTAATGATGAGAGAGAGTCCAGGGGTAATGATGAGAGAGAGACCAGGGGTAATGATGAGAGAGACCAGGGAGTCGTTGGACCAGGGGTAATGATGAGAGAGACCAGGGGTAATGATGAGAGAGAGACAGGGGTAATGATGAGAGAGACCAGGGGTAATGATGAGAGACCAGGGAGCCGTTGGACCAGGGGTAATGATGAGAGAGACCAGGGGTAATGATGAGAGAGACCAGGGAGCCGTTGGACCAGGGGTAATGATGAGAGAGACCAGGGAGCCGTTGTACCAGGGGTAATGATGAGAAAGAGACCAGGAGTAATGATGGGAGAGACCAGGGAGCCGTTGGACCAGGGGGTAATGATAAGAGAGACCAGGGGTAATGATGAGAGAGCCCAGGGAGCCGTCAGAGCAGGGGTTATGATTAGAGAGACCAGGGAGCCCTTGGACCAGGGGTAATGATGAGAGAGACAAGGGGTAATGATGAGAGAGAGACCAGGATTAATGATGAGAGAGAGACCAGGGGTAATGATGAGAGACCAGGGAGACGTTTGACCAGGGGTAATGATGAGAGAGACAGGGAGCCGTTTGGACCAGGGGTAATGATGAGAGACACCAGGGGTAATGATGAGAGAGAGACCAGGGGTAATGATGAGAGAGACCAGGGGTAATGATGAGAGACCAGGGAGCCGTTGGACCAGGGGTAATGATGAGAGAGACCAGGGGTAATGATGAGAGAGACCAGGGAGCCGTTGGACCAGGGGTAATGATGAGAGAGACCAGGGAGCCGTTGTACCAGGGGTAATGATGAGAAAGAGACCAGGAGTAATGATGGGAGAGACCAGGGAGCCGTTGGACCAGGGGTAATGATAAGAGAGACAGGGGTTATGATGAGAGAGCCCAGGGAGCCGTCAGAGCAGGGGTTATGATTAGAGAGACCAGGGAGCCTTGGACCAGGGGTAATGATGAGAGAGACAAGGGGTAATGATGAGAGAGAGACCAGGATTAATGATGAGAGAGAGACCAGGGGTAATGATGAGAGACCAGGGAGCCGTTGGACCAGGGGTAATGATGAGAGAGACCAGGGAGCCGTTGGACCAGGGGTAATGATGAGAGAGACCAGGGATAATAATGAGAGAGACCAGGGAGCCGTCGGATCAGGGGTAATGATGAGAGAGACCAGGGAGCCGTTGGACCAGGTGTAATGATGAGAGAGACAAGGGGTAATGATGAGAGAGACCAGGGGTAATGATGGGAGAGACCAGGGGTAATGATGAGAGATACCAGGGAGCCGTTGGACCAGGGGTAATGATGAGAGGGACCAGGGGTAACGATGAGAGAGACCAGGGGTCTTGATGAGAGAGAGACCAGGAGTAATGATGAGAGAGACCAGGGGTAATGATGAGAGAGACCAGGGGTAATGAGAGAGAGACCAGGGGTAATGATGGGAGAGACAAGGGGTAATGATGAGAGAGAGACCAGGATTAATGATGAGAGAGAGACCAGGGGTAATGATGAGAGACCAGGGAGTCGTTGGCCCAGTGGTAATGATGAGAGACAAGGGGGTAATGATGAGAGAGAGCCCAGGATTAATGATGAGAGAGAGACCAGGGGTAATGATGAGAGACCAGGGAGCCGTTGGACCAGGGGTAATGATGAGAGAGACCAGGGGTAATAATGAGAGAGACCAGGGAGCCGTCGGACCAGGGGTAATGATTAGAGAGACCAGGGAGCCCTTGCACCAGGGGTAATGATGAGAGAGACCAGGGGTAATGATGAGAGAGACCAGGGAGCTGTTGGACCAGGGGTAATGATGAGAGATACCAGGGAGCCGTTGGACCAGGGGTAATGATGAGATAGACCAGGGGTAATGATGAGAGAGACCAGGGGTAATGATGAGAGAGACCAGGGGTAATAATGAGAGAGACCAGGGGTAATGATGAGAGAGACCATGGGTAATGATGAGAGAGACCAGGGGTAATGATGAGAGAGGCCAGGGAGCCGTCGGACCAGGGGTAATGATGAGAGAGACCAAGGAGCCGTTGGACCAGGGGTAATGATGAGAGAGACCAGGGGTAATGATGAGAGACCAGGGAGCCGTTGGACCAGGGGTAATGATGAGAGAGACCAGGGGTAATGATGAGAGAGACCAGGGAGCCGTTGGACCAGGAGTAATGATGATAGAGACCAGGGAGCCGTTGGACCAGGGGTAATGATAAGAGAGACCAGGGGTAATGATGAGAGAGCCCAGGGAGCCGTCAGAGCAGGGGTTATGATTAGAGAGACCAGGGAGCCCTTGGACCAGGGGTAATGATGAGAGAGACAAGGGGTAATGATGAGAGAGAGACCAGGATTAATGATGAGAGAGAGACCAGGGGTAATGATGAGAGACCAGGGAGCCCTTGGACCAGGGGTAATGATGAGAGAGACCAGGGGTAATGATGAGAGAGACCAGGGAGCTGTTGGACCAGGGGTAATGATGAGAGAGACCAGGGGTAACGATGAGAGAGACCAGGGGTAATGATGAGAGAGAGACCAGGGTTAATGATGGGAGAGAGACCAGGGGTAATGATGAGAGAGACCAGGGGTAATGAGAGAGAGACCAGGGGTAATGATGAGAGAGACCAAGGAGCCGTTGGACCAGGGGTAATGATGAGAGAGACCAGGGGTAATGATGAGAGAGACCAGGGGGTAATGATGGGAGAGACCAGGGGTAATGATGAGAGAGACCAGGGAGTCGTTGGACCAGGGGTAATGATGAGAGAGACCAGGGGTAATGATGAGAGACCCCAGGGGTAATGATGAGAGAGAGTCCAGGGGTAATGATGAGAGAGAGACCAGGGGTAATGATGAGAGAGAGACCAGGGGTAATGATGAGGGAGAGACCAGGGGTAATGATGAGAGAGACCAGGGCTAATGATGAGAGACCAGGGAGCCGTTGGACCAGGGCTAATGATGAGAGAGACCAGGGAGCCGTTGGACCAGGGGTAATGATGGGAGAGACCAGGGGGTAATGATGAGAGAGACCAATGGTAATGACAGAGAGACCAGGGAGCTGTCGGACCAGGGGTAATGATTAGAGAGACCAGGGAGGCCTTGGACCAGGGGTAATGATGAGAGAGACCAGGGGTAATGATGAGAGAGACCAGGGAGCTGTTGGACCAGGGGTAATGATGAGAGAGACCAGGGGTAACGATGAGAGAGACCAGGGGTAATGATGAGAGAGACCAGGGGTAGTGAGAGAGAGACCAGGGGTAATGATGAGAGAGACCAGGGGTAATGATGAGAGAGACCAGGGAGTCGTTGGACCAGGGGTAACGATGAGAGAGACCAGGGGTAATGATGAGAGAGAGACCAGGGGTAATGATGAGAGAGACCATGGGTAATGAGAGAGAGACCAGGGGTAATGATGAGAGAGACCAGGGGTAATGATGAGAGAGACCAGGGAGTCATTGGACCAGGGGTAATGATGAGAGAGACCAGGGGTAATGATGAGAGAGAGACCAGGGGTAATGATCAGAGAGACCGGGGAGCCGTTGGACCAGGGGTAATGATGAGAGAGACAAGGGGTAATGATGAGAGAGAGACCAGGATTAATGATGAGAGAGAGACCAGGGGTAATGATGAGAGACCAGGGAGACGTTGGATCAGGGGTAATGATGAGAGAGACCAGGGAGCCGTTGGACCAGGGGTAATGATGAGAGAGACCAGGGATAATATTGAGAGAGACCAGGGAGCCGTCGGATCAGGGGTAATGATGAGAGAGACCAGGGAGCCGTTGGACCAGGGGTAATGATGGGAGAGACCAGGGGTAATGATGAGAGAGACCAATGGTAATGAGAGAGAGACCAGGGAGCCGTCGGACCAGGGGTAATGATTAGAGAGACCAGGGAGCCCTTGGACCAGGGGTAATGATGAGAGAGACCAGGGGTAATGATGAGAGAGACCAGGGAGCTGTTGGACCAGGGGTAATGATGAGAGACCAGGGGTAACGATGAGAGAGACCAGGGGTAATGATGAGAGAGAGACCAGGGGTATGATGAGAGAGACCAGGGGTAGTGAGAGAGAGACCAGGGGTAATGATGAGAGAGACCAGGGGTAATGATGAGAGAGACCAGGGAGTCGTTGGACCAGGGGTAACGATGAGAGAGACCAGGGGTAATGATGAGAGAGAGACCAGGGGTAATGATGAGAGAGACCATGGGTAATGAGAGAGAGACCAGGGGTAATGATGAGAGAGACCAGGGGTAATGATGAGAGAGACCAGGGAGTCATTGGACCAGGGGTAATGATGAGAGAGACCAGGGGTAATGATGAGAGAGAGACCAGGGGTAATGATCAGAGAGACCGGGGAGCCGTTGGACCAGGGGTAATGATGAGAGAGACAAGGGGTAATGATGAGAGAGAGACCAGGATTAATGATGAGAGAGAGACCAGGGGTAATGATGAGAGACCAGGGAGACGTTGGATCAGGGGTAATGATGAGTGAGACCAGGGAGCCGTTGGACCAGGGGTAATGATGAGAGAGACCAGGGATAATATTGAGAGAGACCAGGGAGCCGTCGGATCAGGGGTAATGATGAGAGAGACCAGGGAGCCGTTGGACCAGGTGTAATGATGAGAGAGACAAGGGGTAATGATGAGTGAGACCAGGGGTAATGATGGGAGAGACCAGGGGTAATGATGAGAGAGACCAGGGAGCCGTTGGACCAGGGGTAATGATGAGAGAGACCAGGGGTAACGATGAGAGAGACCATTGGTAATGATGAGAGAGAGACCAGGAGTAATGATGAGAGAGACCAGGGGTAATGATGAGAGAGACCAGGGGTAATGATGAGAGAGACCAGGGGTAATGATGAGAGAGAGACCAGGGGTAATGATGAGAGAGACCAGGGGTAATGATCAGAGAGACCAGGGAGCCGTTGGACCAGGGGTAATGATGAGAGAGACAAGGGGTAATGATGAGAGAGAGACCAGGATTAATGATGAGAGAGAGACCAGGGGTAATGATGAGAGACCAGGGAGCCATTGGACCAGGGGTAATGATGAGAGAGACCAGGGAGCCGTTGGACCAGGGGTAATGATGAGAGAGAGACTAGGATTAATGATGAGAGAGAGACCAGGAGTAATGATGAGAGACCAGGGAGCCGTTGGACCAGGGGTAATGATGAGAGAGACCAGGGGTAATGGTGAGAGAGACCAGGGAGCCATTGTTCCAGGGGTAATGATGAGAGAGACCAGGGAGCCGTTGTTCCAAGGGCAATGATGAGAGATACCAGGGGTAATGATGTTAGATAACAGGGGTAATGATGAGACAGACCAGGGGTAATGATGAGAGAGACCAGGATTAATGATGTTAGAGACCAGGGGTAATGATGAGAGAGACCAGGGAGCCGTTGTTCCAGGGGTAATGATGAGAGAGACCAGGGGTAATGATGAGAGAGACCAGGGGTAATGAGAGAGAGACCAGGGTGTCGTTGGACCAGGGGTAATGATGCGAGAGACCAGGGTAATGATGAGAGAGACCAGGGGTAATGATGAGAGAGACCAGGGGTAATGATGAGAGAGAGACCAGGGGTAATGATGAGAGAGACCATGGGTAATGAGAGAGAGACCAGGGGTAATGATGAGAGAGACCAGGGGTAATGATGAGAGAGACCAGGGAGTCATTGGACCAGGGGTAATGATGAGAGAGACCAGGGGTAATGATCAGAGAGACCGGGGAGCCGTTGGACCAGGGGTAATGATGAGAGAGACAAGGGGTAATGATGAGAGAGAGACCAGGATTAATGATGAGAGAGAGACCAGGGGTATGATGAGAGACCAGGGAGACGTTGGATCAGGGGTAATGATGAGAGAGACCAGGGAGCCGTTGGACCAGGGGTAATGATGAGAGAGACCAGGGATAATATTGAGAGAGACCAGGGAGCCGTCGGATCAGGGGTAATGATGAGAGAGACCAGGGAGCCGTTGGACCAGGTGTAATGATGAGAGAGACAAGGGGTAATGATGAGTGAGACCAGGGGTAATGATGGGAGAGACCAGGGGTAATGATGAGAGAGACCAGGGAGCCGTTGGACCAGGGGTAATGATGAGAGAGACCAGGGGTAACGATGAGAGAGACCATTGGTAATGATGAGAGAGAGACCAGGAGTAATGATGAGAGAGACCAGGGGTAATGATGAGAGAGACCAGGGGTAATGATGAGAGAGACCAGGGGTAATGATGAGAGAGAGACCAGGGGTAATGATGAGAGAGACCAGGGGTAATGATCAGAGAGACCAGGGAGCCGTTGGACCAGGGGTAATGATGAGAGAGACAAGGGGTAATGATGAGAGAGAGACCAGGATTAATGATGAGAGAGAGACCAGGGGTAATGATGAGAGACCAGGGAGCCATTGGACCAGGGGTAATGATGAGAGAGACCAGGGAGCCGTTGGACCAGGGGTAATGATGAGAGAGAGACTAGGATTAATGATGAGAGAGAGACCAGGAGTAATGATGAGAGACCAGGGAGCCGTTGGACCAGGGGTAATGATGAGAGAGACCAGGGGTAATGGTGAGAGAGACCAGGGAGCCATTGTTCCAGGGGTAATGATGAGAGAGACCAGGGAGCCGTTGTTCCAAGGGCAATGATGAGAGATACCAGGGGTAATGATGTTAGATAACAGGGGTAATGATGAGACAGACCAGGGGTAATGATGAGAGAGACCAGGATTAATGATGTTAGAGACCAGGGGTAATGATGAGAGAGACCAGGGAGCCGTTGTTCCAGGGGTAATGATGAGAGAGACCAGGGGTAATGATGAGAGAGACCAGGGGTAATGAGAGAGAGACCAGGGTGTCGTTGGACCAGGGGTAATGATGCGAGAGACCAGGGTAATGATGAGAGAGACCAGGGGTAATGATGAGAGAGACCAGGGGTAATGATGAGAGAGACCAGGGGTAATAATGAGAGAGACCCGGGTTAATGATGAGAGAGACCAGGGGTAATGATGAGAGAGACCAGGAAGCCGTAGGACCAGAGGTAATGATGAGAGAGACCAGGGGTAACGATGAGAGAGACCAGGGGTAACGATGAGAGAGACCAGGGGTAAGAAAGACGAGTCGTTGGACTCACAGGCCTTATTGACTTTAATAACCAGGTGTGTGTGTGTGTGTGTGTGTATGTGTGTGTGTGTGTGTGTGTGTGTGTGTGTGTTGCAGGGCTACAGGCGGTGATGTGTTTGACTGGATTCTGGACCAGGGGAATTACACAGAGAGAGATGCTTCCAACGTGATCAAACAGGTTCTAGAGGCTGCATCCTATCTACACTCACTCAACATCGTACACAGGAACCTCAAGGTAAGTGTGTGTGTGTGTGTGTGCTTCATGTTTATGAATGAGTGTGCTTCAGGTTTATGAGTGTGTATTTCAGGTTTCTGAGTGTGTATTTCAGGTTTCTGAGTGAGTGTGGTATGTTTTGTGGTTCTACAGTTGGAGAACCTGATGTAC